>NW_006800033.1:1783489-1892360 GCF_000485575.1 Poecilia formosa
AAAATGATTTTACTGTTCTTAAAGACTTTTTTACAACCTGTGGTGACCAGAGAATTAATTTAGCGGAAATAGTTAGTTACTATCTGTCTGTTGTCCTTTGCAGTCCTGCGAAGGTCGATACGTGGTGCAGCCTCCGATGAAGCGAGTGACAGTGAGGAAGAGTTGGCTGCGTTTTGCCCAAAAGTAAGCCTGTTAACCCTTCAACCTCCTCAGTAATACTGTTAAACTATAATGACTTACCTGTGAGTAGTAACAAGTGCTTTGCACCTGCTCAAGTCACTTTGTTTACATCAAAGCTGGTGAGAACGTATACAGAAAAACATTTGTTTTTGTATCTGCTACCTCGTCTATTTCAGCCGTGATGAATACAGTAGCATACCAGAGCCACTTCCTGTTGAGGTCAGGAGCATCAAAGAAAAAAAAAAACCCTTGCAAATAGTTTCATGAGTTTGCTCTTTGATGTTTGAAAAGGTTTGAGATCTAGAGCAAGCAGAGACTGAAAGTGAATTAGTTGATTTAAAGTGTTTTTTGCTTGATTGCATTAAAGCATTTTCTTTGCCTCTCTCCTCCAGTTTGATGATGAGATTGCCGCTAAAGAACTTGCACTGACTGATTCGGAGCACTCTGACGCTGAGGTGTCCTACACCGACAATGGAACCTTTAATCTGTCACGGGGTCAGACTCCACTCACAGAGGGCTCTGAAGGTACGCTCAGCTATCTTCATTATATCTTCCCTGTCTTCTGCTTTCTCTCCTCTAACTTTCTGTTTTTTTGTGTTAGATCTGGATAGACACAGCGATGCCGAGGAGTCTTTTGCTCAAGACCTCCCAGACTTCCCGTCCATAAACCCTGACGCCACTTTGATGGACGACGATGACGACACAAGCATCGGGCTGCCTAGCCTAGGCCTGTCTGGCTTGGCGAGTCACCGCGCCTCGGTGCTAGACGTGGACGCGCATCTGGACTCTGACCAGGAGGATGCAGAACTTTCCCTCAGTGGCCTCCCACCCGCCTCAGATTTCAGCGGGGAGTTAGCCGGAGTCATTGCTAGCAACATGATCCAGGTGGCGCTAGCCGGGGCGTTGCAGCCTCGGCCTTCTGTCGCCCAGCGTAGTAGACGAGGCCACCCTAGGGCCGTTCAGCACAAAAGCTACCACAAACAGTCCAGCTCTGAATTTGACACAGACTTGGACGCAGAAGACTTTGAAATGCTGGATCAGTCTGAACTGAACCAGATGGATCCGTTTGGAGGAGGAGAAAGTTCGAGACGAAGCGAGAGTCAGGGGTCTAATTTCTTATCAAGCCTGCTTGGTAAACCACAGTGAAGGGCGTGTGCTGCTGTGTGTTCATCCTGCCAGGCAGAGTCTAAAATGTTGACCAGCGTGTGAGATAAATTTAGGTTCCAGCAGTCCTGCTTCTGGTAGGCAACAATTTCTCACTGTGAAGTATTTCATATTTTTTCCCTTTTCCTTATGTTCTTTTCTTTCCTGTTCGACTCCGATCAGTGATAACTTTTTATTTGTAGGCTGAGCAATAGGAAATACAACAACAAAAAAAATACAATGAGACATTTGATACAACAGCATTGTCAAAGTGAAAAATTACACTCTCAAAACTTACAGGAGTGCCCGCTAAAACTTTTCTACTTTTGAATTGATAAAAACAGGGCTTTTTAACATAGGACCAAATATATAGGACATTCCTGTTGCTTGAGCTGAGCCATATTTAATACAGACATTTTGGACAGCATTTAATGTTAGTTTATGAGGTCATTACAGTAATTATCCATCTTTCAAGAAACGGCATTTCATTGTAGTTTCTTGACATGACATAATTATAGGAGCTGGATTTATTTTTATGTTGCATATTTTCAGAACCTTAAGTATTTTAAACAGTTTTTCTTTCGGTTGATTCATAAATAGACATCTTCAGCATTTTTGTTCTTGTGGAAGCTTATTTTACCCCATATTACTGTCTTAACTGAGCCAGTAAAGCGCTGTCATATTTTATTTTAGCTATGAGATTTTGTTCTAAGGCAAAAGTTATTCACTGTTTATGTGAATAAGTTCACACCTGTTTTCATTTGCCTGTCCTTTTTCTGCTCTGGTTTAATACCTCACAACCCACTTGATCTTATTTAAGGCAAAAATATATATTTCACATTGTGTCCTTTTTTTAATTTGGAACCATGTTTACATCAAAATTGTATAAAAGTTGATCTCTCTCTTTTTTTAAAATTATTATAAAGGTTTAAAGTGTTTTTGTATAGGTCTGTCTGATTGTTCTTAATGTTGGAGAAAATGTGGCACTTTAAACTAGAAAAATTCAGATTTACTGAATCTTCTATGCTGTTTCAACAGAAAAAAAACAATTGCTATTTTATTCTGAAAAATTTATCCTGTTTAGAAAAGTTTTCAGTACTATTAAACAAACAAACAAAAAAAAACCCAGCTAGATCTTCTTTCATGAAGCTGAAGTAGGAAAAACAATGCACTGATTGATAGCTGAGATGGATTTCTTTGGCTTGTTGGATTTGGGTGTTAATGTTCGGTCAAGCTGCTCCATGATCAATATTCTCTAGTCTGCTAAGTTAATGTGCATAGTATTGTATTTTCTCTTCCGTATCCGGTTTTGATATATTTTGAAGTGTAAAATACATTGAATAAATTGTTTGGAATTAAATTTGGTTTTTGGATTGTTCTTTGACACAATGAAATACCAAAAAAAGACCGAAAAGGTCAAACATACCTACATGCTATGATTCTTATTGATGTTTTGTTAATTTAAAATGAAAAAAAAAAAAAATAGAAATGGAATCTCCTAAGACTTGAATATTGAAATTTAAAGTAAAAATGTGAATTCGTCGTCCTCCTATGTTGTGACTCCAGGGGGCGTTCTTAGTACTGTTCCTTTGAGAGCAACAGACGTCTTTCAACGCCTACTTTTTCGGGTTTAGTAGCTACAACTTACAAGATTTAAGCCAACTACTCTCGGTTACAACTTTGAAACAAATACTGGCGAAAACATTATTCGTTCCTCTGTCAAAATAATCTAACTTTATATCAGCTAAAGATTCAACAGAAGATCTCAGATTGACTGAGTTGGAAATATATACTGGTGTGATACCTCTTATAAAATAGTCGATCTTTTCCGTGACGCAAAGTTTCCGCGAAACTCAATCTGGAAAGCTAATGTGAACACGAAAATGAGCAAAAAAGACAACGGTAAGGAAAAATAAACTACTTCAATTTGCTTTCGATTGTTTTTAATCCCAGACAACTTTTTATTCCGCGTGGAAGACGTTGGTGTTTCACAGAAACTTCGAAATAAAGTGTAGCTAGGTTAGCATAAAGCTAACGTTAGCTAACCCGAACAACAGCTTGTTGCGGGAGAATATCTGAAAGAGGCACTAATGATTATGAGTCATAAGATGTGATGAAATCGGGCAAACTCAAACATAGACGTGCATTAAGTGTATCACAATGGCATAATGTTAATATCTGCACAACCTTAATATTTTGTTCATTACAGGAGCGTCTATCATCCTCGCCTATCTAAATGAAAAGAACCGTCCCTACAGTGCTCAGGATGTCTTCTGTAATTTGCAGAAGCAGCATGGGTTGGGCAAAACTGTGAGATCAATTCTTCCTTCATCTTTTTGTATTTTTCTGATTTTGTGACAATTCTGGGTCATATTACCCTGTATCCAGTCATCTGTAGTCAATCCCTTTAAATGTCAGTTTATGTATTTGAATTACTGATTTTTTTTTCTTTTTTTACAAAAACCACAAATGAGTGCAAGTATTTTAGTATAAAATACTTAATTGTTCTCACCTTAGTTGTGAGATTAAAAATATGGTTTTAGGGAAAGGTAATGAAGCATTTTTGGCCACAAAGATGTTCAGTTGTAAATCTAAGGAGAGCACAAGGGAGAAATATTTAAAGCTGTATTGTTCGCAACCTGATGATAGATTGATTAACTTGTTCCACCAGGCAGTGGTCAAAGCCATGGAACTGCTGGCTCAAGAAGGCAAGATAAAGGAGAAAATGTATGGCAAGCAAAAGATTTACTTTGCCGATCAGGTTAGTCTGTTAATCTAGAATGTTTAATTGTTGTAAGGCAGGGAGATGCCATCTGAACTATTTGTAATCTCACCCACAGTCTCAGTTCAGAGATGTGAATGATGCAGACCTGAAGGCCATGGATAAACAGATTTCAGAGCTCAGTGCAGAGGTGCAGACCCTAACACAGAGCTGCAGGCAGCTAGATACAGGTAGACCTCTATGCTGATTCAGATTAAAAAAAGAAAAGAAAAAAAAACACTTCTACTGCCAACACCATAATTATGCTGTTTAGTCCAGTGCAGGAATTACAGCTGAAATGAATTTCTTTGT
Organism: Poecilia formosa; assembly: GCF_000485575.1. Lineage (NCBI taxonomy): Eukaryota > Metazoa > Chordata > Actinopteri > Cyprinodontiformes > Poeciliidae > Poecilia > Poecilia formosa. The sequence goes on from NW_006800033.1 coordinate 1,787,886, forward strand.
GCTGTGCCAGAATTGAAAGAGCTAAACAGCTCCCTCACAACAGAGGAAATGATGGCAGAAATCCAGGAGCTGAAAGCCGAGTGTTCTGGTTACAGAGAACGTCTGGAGAAGATAAAGTCGGCTACAAATCACGTAACACCAGAAGAAAAAGAGAAGGTGTTAACCGCTTTAAAACCTCAATTAATCTCTTACTTTGGCTGTTCTGCATTTCTTGTACAGTGTGGTGTGTTTGTTGTAATTTGCAGGTCTATAAAGAGCGTGATGTTTATGTAAAAGAGTGGAAAAAGAGGAAGAGATTGGTAGTGTATTTTTGTCAACAAATCAGTTTAAATTTGCACGCCATGTGGTGAAGGAGAATTGCTTCGGAAGTGCTAAAATAGTTTGTTTTTTTCTCAGGCTTCGGACATGATGAATTCCATCCTGGAGGGATACCCAAAGAGCAAAAAAGAGTTCCTGGTAAGATGAGAAGGAAGTCATTATATCCATTTTCCTCAAATGTTAATTAACTGGCAATGCTTTTATTTTTCCACAGGAAGAGGTGGGAGTGGAGACGGACGAGGACTGTCAGGTGGTGCTTCCTACCACCTGAAGAAAACCGCTGCACAGCTACCGCATCAGATCAAGCCTGGGTAGACCGAAGCTAAGGAAACTGATCACAGTGATCTAATCCCAAGAGGAAACTTTATTTATAACACGTTCTTTGAATAAATACGAGTTCAGCAGATTCTGAAATGGAAAACATAGCTGAAAGCACTTATGTACATCAGTGTTAGCAAAACAAAATCACAAATGTTGAGGCGTTATAGAGGGATGCTCATCACCTCAGAGGCAACAGCGGTTTGTTTTCCAATTTTATAACCACAAAAACATACCTGAGTTCACAGTAATGTCAACAAATTAATGTTAAGGTTGAGTTGTGAACAGTTTGTTTACCAACTGAATTAGTTATTTTTGTTTAAGATGGCGATGTATCAAACTAATGCTTGACCACATCACATTTTTAAGAGTACAAGTATATAAGTTTATTGTAATTAAAGTGTTTAATGTTGACTGAGTTTCTTTTCTCCTGCCACCTCGCACTATTTTTCTTCTGAAAATGAAAATAAAATCAACACATCAACAACGTCCACTGCATGTTTAGACACACACACACGTCGTCATATACAAGCCTTATAAAACCTCCAATTCAGTGTTTACAAAAATAAGATCAGACTTTGAATGGATCGACTTCTATATGATCTTATTTAGTAGCGTAAGCTCAATGAGAGCATTGAGATCATTGCAAGTGGATTTATGGCACTTGCATTAGACTTCAGTGGTATCTAAAAGTTACTAGTGATTTGCCTTTGAAATTAAGTTCCTGAAAGTAACACAAAAAAATTGTTTAAATTCAATGATTGAAATTTATCTAAGTAATTTTTTTTCATCGAGTACAGAAGTGTTTTGACAGATGAATAATTTTAAGGGTATAATATTTATGACAGCAGTGATAAATGAAAAAAACAAAAAACTGTAGTGGTAATCAACATACTGATTATAAAAGCTCACACAGCAGATCTATACATTTACCATAAAAGCATTACAACTTATTCTAGTGATGTTTCATAAGTTAAAAAAGGCTCATCAAAGTCAACACTTGGTGTTTAACATCATGCTGTAAATAAACAATTTAAATTCGTTCACTGAGCTGTGGCACAGCGGGTTAACATTTACATGTGTTTTTCTGCTTTGCCCCGCCCGCCCCCCCATTATAAAGCTACGCTTATTTAAACACGGAGCTCTGTCACAGTAAAGGGTTAATTCAAAGCAAACATCAGTGATAGAAATTCTGAGGCACCATATGGCATGCTCCTGAAAACAAAGAGCTCGAAATGCTCACAACAATCCAACAAATTTCAGGAGTGACTCGTTTGTGCGCAGCAGCACGAAAAGCTCTCGTTCAGAATCCAGCTACATGGTCACTAACTGACGAGACAGAAGAAAAGCCGTGACCGTTCTGCTTTCTTACTCTATTAATTAAGATGCGGCAGAAACATCACCATCACTTCATTCACGTCAAATAAACGATTTCTCCTCACGGTGTCTCAGGTAAGCCCGAGTACATTTGCTCTGAACTGAATAACTGACTTGATATGAGCATCTATTTGTAGGCACACATGTTTATATATATATATATATGGTTACCATTTAGATTATGAAACTAGGCAAACTTGGGAGGAGGACCTGATAAGACACTACTTCCTGTGCTGTTTTGCAGGAAGCTTTTCATTCATACGTTCCGTTTTCTGTGCTTTGTTGAAATTATAACTAGATGTTCTCTGCACGCCACGTTTCGCTTAAAAATTTGTTTTCTCTGCGTTCCTTAGAAGTTTGAGATGGAGCAAAAAATACGCTGTAGAGATGTAAATTCCCAACAGTAAAGAGGTCACAAGGCATCCCTACTTAACTGCTCAAGCCAAGGCAACCTTTCATCTCTCCCCATAGCGTTTGACGAGGTAATCTAATAACGATCCAGGAATCTCTGATGAGCTGAAGTCAGTGTGAGGACTGTGGCAGATTGAAGTTTTAATTCCATCCTGGGAGGCAAGAGCAAGTTAAAAGTCAATTTCTGGAAGTTAGCCAGAGGTTTCTCAACTAATAAAGCTGGCCATTGAGCTGCCGGAGCACTCCGACAACAAACTCCCGCAGCGTCTGAAAAAGGAGAGAAAAAGCACACAAACATGGTCACTCCGTCTGCAGATTGACGTTTTTGCTTTGTGCAGCATCCATCCATAAGAGTCCTTGCCTGTGGCTTGCAGTGTTCCTCGATCCAGCTGAAAACACAGGCAGACAGTTCTTGGAAGCTGCTCATTGAAACAGAATTACTGAAAGACACGAAGAGCGAGTCCATGATGTTCTGGAAGATGTTGAACTTGACCTGGTCAGAGACCTGGTCCTCTCCCTGCTGTGGGTTGTTCTGGTGGGCCTTCACTATGTGCTCATAGTTCCTGGAAGGAAACAAACATCTTATTTCCAATTTAGTAAACAGCTGCAGCTTCTGTGTGGGGATAACATAAAGATTTTCTCTTTTTTTTTAAATCCTATTAGGATTTAAACTTTTCAATGAGGAGATTAATTGCAATCGAAGCTAAATAGATGTCCCCTCTTTCCTCATGATCAATATTTATTTTTAAATCCAAACTCATGTGGCAGTAAGGACTTTATGTCTTCTTTTTTTCTAGATGAAGGAAGATTTTATTTTTGCAAAAAATAAAAAAGATATAAACCACTTCCTAACGTTTTCATGATCTTCAAGGCCATCACTTCTTTCCTTAGGACAGAAACTTCCTCCTCTTGCTTCTTCTTTTCTTTATGAAGAAAGTGGATGTAGTCGATTGCTGAAACAATAAAACAAACATGCATTCGTCACAGATCTTGGCACAGCTCTGGGACGTCAATTATGAGTTGTTGACGATGCTGCTTCTCCCTTTTCATTTCTCATAAATGAACTCAGCAAGATTTCTATATGACTTCTTTTGTTTGATGCTCTTTTTTAACTCTTGAATTCAATTAAAAAGCAATAATTTTAAAACTCAGTATAGAAAAAGGTGTGCAACTAAGAAAAAAAAAATGGTTTTCCCATCAGTTAAACTTTTAACATACCACTTTTGAATGGTACTTAAAACAGAGCATCATCATCAAAAAGGTAATTTATTTCAGGAATGCAGTTCAAGAAGTTAAAATAACAATCTCCAAAAGTATTTATTATGGAGGATAAAATCTACAATAAAAACTCAGTCATTTTGGTTGTAAAGGTATTCCTGCATACAATCAGAGCTTAACAACCAACAAAAATGCAAGTACTATTATTGGCCCCTGAAATATTATTGTAAAAAAAATTACAAAAGGCTGAACAAAGCACCAGTTTTTGTTTTATTTCTTTAGCAATAACATGGTAGGTTTAGGGGTGAAACTACATTTAGCACAAACAGAAATTGTTTTCTGAATACATCAAGACACATTGGCTCACAATTCATAAAGTATTTGTTGGCTGCAGCTTACTTTTCTGAAGGATAGTAGCCTTGCTGATCTTTTGTGCTCCGACAGCAAACTCGGACTGCTGTTGGCAGGTTGGAACAATTCCCTGCAGGTCATCATAGCCTTTCTGGTGTTAGAATGAGGGAATAAAATTAGAAACTTCTATAATATGTGGAATAATTGATAACAGCAGAAAAAAAAAAGGATCCTGATGTGAAGTCACCTTGATTGCATCTCTGCGCTTCTGCTCAGCTTGTGTGTGTGCTTGTCTCCTTCGGTCTTTGTAAGAGTCTTTGTACGACGTCTCATGCCTGTAGTCGCTGTCTTCATCATCTGTTAGGGAACAAATTCATTTTTATTATGGAAACATGTCTGTAGTATAGATAGCTCTGATAGCTAAGGTCAGGGATTTTTTTTTTTCTTGGCATATTTATTAATGAAGGATTGAGGTTTTTGTTCAGATTTTGCATATTTATATTTTAATTTTTGGATTATTGACAAAAATAAATAGTGGATATAATAAGCTAAACCTTCAATATTCGTAGTCCGAGTTTGCTATAATAAACTTTGACTTTGTGTTTATTTTGAAACCTATGGCAAGAATAAACTAACTCTGTAGTTGTCAAGTTTTATTATCTGCAAATTACACAAATAATGATCAACACAATGCTAAAATTGGCTTCCTAGTTCCAGACTATTTAAGGCAGCGCTATTGTGGAATCTGAACTGACTTCAGATCTGCTCTGTTTCAAGAGTTGTCAGATGCCAATCAAACCAAGCAATATACTAAATTATTGACTGATTTATGAAAGAGCATTTCATTTCATTCAGTAAATGAAAAACCAAAATTCTGATGGGTAAAATTTTAAAAGCAAGACCTCATTTGGTATATCAAAGTTAAGCATGCCTCTTTTATATAAATTCATGTACACCCACTGTGTGTATTGAGCATTACTAGATGTTAGTCTTAAAAAACATTCAAATTATGCAAGTCTGGAAAATCAGACTTTATATTTTTACCACAGGTATCCAGACCTGAAATTAATTCTATGCATTTTCTGATTTTTCCAAGACTGGGCAGGAACCCAGACTATTTGATGTACTGTGCAACTCTAAACATATCACACATGGACCGTAAATAGCTGTAAGAAAAAATGTTATCTGTTAAAAAGTCAATACCTGTATTTGGAACTGAAGAGGCACTTGTAGAGCCGATACTGTTTGCCCTGGACACAATGCTACCTTTCCTGGCAGTATCAGTGAAGAAACCTGAGTAACAAAAAACAATAGTTATGAGAAAATTAAAAGCAAGAGAGACAAGAGATCACAGAGAAAAGATGAGTTAAGTCCTGTAAGAAGTACTCACTGGTGTCAAAGCCATTGTCGCTGAAAGCCCCGTCTGTCTGCCCGGCCATCACCAAGTAGCAAAGAAGAAATAAAATGTAGAGTGTGAGGTTGAAATGACAAGAGGAAAATATGTGCTGTCCTAAATACGTTGACAAAAGAGCAACAACAAGCCAGTCTAAACCCCCCTACTGAGCAACGGCCTGATTTGTCCATTGCAAGTACAACAGAAGATAAACGATGTGTCAAATAGGTTTTACTGCTGGATGTAGGGCAACGCAACACAATGGGTTTTTATTGCCTGGTTGTGTTAGCTCAGATTTTCCACTGCGTATGGTGGAAAAAAAAAAAAAAAACCCTGAGAAACACTGTCTACTGTTAAGAGTTCCCTTAAAAATGAATGTTGTTTGACAAAATAGGTTTAAAACTCAATTCAAGGCACAAATTTCTCAAATTTCATTAATATAAGGTCTATAAACAACATTCTTTCATCAGCAATGCTCAGTTAAATATAAATGAAATATAAATATTAGATTATAAGAAAGGATACAATAATGTTCACAAAGAAACGACTTAGTGTGAGACGGATACTCAAAGGTATCAAGCATGACGAAGTGGCCATTTAATAAGTCGGGCTCTTAAAAAGCCTTTCAACTTCACTTAAAATCGATATTTTGAATATAGTTTAACGCATTAATTGTTTTCTTCTTTATGGAAGGCAAGCCAATTCACAAGACAAAGAATATTAGTTAAGAAACACGAGTTTCTCTTTTTAGACGGTTTTGTTTACTTTGCTAACATGTTAGCCATCTGTTCCAATGTTACTGAACGTGATGAAGCTAACGCTACATTAGCAGCACCGTTCAAACTTCAGCATTTCCAGTTTATTAAACATTACAGATGTCACAGTAAAAAACAATGAGCGGGAAGCTCGAAAGTGGTCTTTAACAGAGACTTACTTTCCAGTGGTCCTCTGGAGACGTAGTCGGATCCGTCATTTTGGAATGCTAAATAAACTAATAGCGTGGCTGCCTTCAGGTGCTGCTCAGAAAATGAAAGTAAAAGTGCCTAAATATTTCAAAAATTAAACGTTAATCAGTAGATTGAAGTCACATTTCAAAAATGTGAACATTGATGTCAACCTGTTGCAGATGCAACCCTACTTTACTCAAGCTATGAGTTCTTCCGTTCATTTGTAGAAGACATAAGTATAGTAGGTATGATTTATCTGGATGGAACAGCCAGGTGGGAAAAAAAAAGACTTGAATGCAACGACAGGTAAAACAAGTTACTTCATAAATATTTATTCTACTATTCATTATATCATACTTTAAATATTGTCTTTTAAACACTAGCGCAAAATATTTGACGTTGAGGTTGATAATGATAAATTCCTATCACAAAGTGGACTCTAAAGGTAACACCACTACATGCCTTTGCTGACTGTTGCCACATAGAGGCACTGTTTCATTACACTTGCAACATTTACCTTCCTTTGTCTGACGTAAATACAGTATATTAAATTACCCAGCAAATATATAGTAAAACACAACTTCATCATTTTGGAAGGATGAATAAGTACCAAGACTGCTTTCAAGTGCGCCTCTGGAAGTAGCAAAAAAAAAAAAAATTTAAAAAAAAAATCCAGATCTAAAGGCTGTTCAAGAAAGCTTAGCCGTCTCAAATAAATAAACAGTGAGGGCTGATGCAAATATTGCAATAAGTTGGTTTGACTCGACGTCAGCTTTTATGCTTTCAGTTCATGTGCAGCACACACAATAAGACACTTAAAAGTGGTAGCAGGTAGTTGAAGTCAATTTTAAATAGCATTAATTAATTAATCTATTTACTCAATAGGAATACATAAACATCAAACAGATTGACACTGACGAACATACAATGACCCTAAATGCGCCACAGTTAATGCAACAATTGATTTTACCACGCGGAGGCGCTTTTTTATCATTCTTTCCAAAGTCATCTTTATTTACCTGGCTAGCAATCGTCTAAGGAAGGACTCTGGTAATTTAATCATATATAAACATAAGTTTGGGGAAATAAACGGCTCCAGTGCAAATATTTTCACCACTAACTGGGGGCAGTTTCCCACTGTGTTAAAGTTTTCAAGTGCAACTGCTAATGTAGTAACTTCATTGAACTAACTTCATATCTTATCTTCGAGCCACCACCACACTGTACTTTTCTTTTTCTAATCATCCACCTATTTCATGCATGTTACTAACGGTTGCCACATTTATCTTCCACCCTGTCCTCTAGACCAGGTTCTGTTGCTGTCACACAGGAAGTTGCTCTTCTGCTTTTGTGCTTCTGTGGTTTCTGACTTAGTTACAGAGTGTATCACACTCCCTCTCCTTCCTCTCACACACAGGCCTCTGAGTTTTACTTTGCAGAGACGTTTTCAACCAGTGCAGATAGTTGGTGAGACACAATCCAGGTTTTATTTCTCAGTTCTGTCAGGACCTGACTGGGTTTTTTTTATCTTGTATCTAGAGATGTTAATCAGAGAGCAAACATGAGGACAACCCAACTTTTTTCTTCACTTCTTGTGTCATCTGGACAAGCAAGATTTTAGTGAGCCAGAAACTTAATGTTGATCACCTTGAAGGCCCAGGACTCTCTTTCTTGTCATTTGGAGTGATCACCTTTCGCTACTCTGCTGTGGAACAGTCTGGTTTTTCAGGTGAATTGGCTTGTGTACAGCTTTCCTCCTGGATTACTTGTGGAGATTAGTGATGGGGAATGCGGCCGCAGGGGGCTTGGAGCTAGAGGCGGCCGAGGGCAGAGAGGCCAGGAACTCAGTTTCGGCGATGAGCGACCCCACACTGCCTTTACAGAAGAAGCAATCTTCTTCACCAAAACTTCCAATGCCCCCAGAAGAGGAGCTGGAGGAGCGCTTCAATGTGGTGCTGGTGAGTAGCTGAGGAAAACACCCTTACACATAAAAACAAACCAGATTATAGAGATCTGCACAGATTCAAGGAATTATGTAAGTTTTGGTAGCAGACCAGCTGATCGGGAAACAGATCTAGGAAACTATATAAAACAAATCAACTGAGACTTAAAGTAGGTGAAGATAACATTTATTTAGTCATGTTTACCAATATTTCCATTACTTTTTCCACTGTTTATCTCAGTTTCTTCTGCAAATTTTATAACTACTTATCAGGATTTTTGAAAGTGATCGATAATCTGTCATTTTGCTCAAATGTCCACAAATAATTCAAGGCATTTCTGAAGTGCCTGACTACAAGGCGGGTGATTAGTGCCTGCATGGGTAGCTGGCCTCAAGGGGAAGTTGAGCAACACATTTTATATGAAAGCACACAGGACCGGAAAGCAAGAGTTTCACCATTCTTTCAACAGTCCCAAAAGACCGGGGACAAAAATCCCCAATCTTCACCAGTAATACATACAGTATTTGTTTAAATCACAGAGCCGCCAGCAGAAATTCAAATTCTTATAATATAAGAAGAAACCTGTTGAGTTGGAAAAGAAGATCTGTGAAGTTAAAGATTTCACTCGGTATTAGTTATGTTGGTGTTAGCAAAGTAACACACTAATGAAACCCAAAGAACCAGAGGTTGTAAACTGAGACGTGATTATGACGAGCTGAACTCAGAAACATTGGTGTCAGAATGAAGATTATTTATTCCTGCAGTTTGCAGTGTGAGGATGCCTTCCCATGTAAACATTACAACAGGAAGAAGTGGTTTGCTTTATTCTTTATCGTTTTCTAGATTCGCTTAAAAATAGTAACGAGTAAACAACACTCCAGATGAAAAAATGAAAAGTAAATGGATTGGTATTAATCTTTCTATGCAACATATTATAGACTAGTTGTGAAAAAAAGTTTCTTATTCCATATTATATTTAGTTAAGATGTTAGATTAAGTCCTCAAAATTCTACTCCCAACATCCAAATCTGCAATGGCGACACAACATTTGACACATTGCATCAGAAAAAAGAAACCCTAACAATATCCTGTTGTGTGAATGCAATTCTATATCAGACATGAAAGGGGAAATATCAAATTGCCAAAAAGCATTACTAAATTACTATAACGAATAGTCTCCCAGGTTTCCAGATTACTAAAAGTCATGCAATGCATCTATTTTATAAAACAGACTCAACAAGAGATGTCTACATTTGATGTCTACATTTAAAGCATTCACATCGTTTCGCTTCATGTATAGAGGATTTTGATCCTTGCAGCAAGAAGGTTCTGGTTTCAAATTGATGCCAAAGGTCTTCTTGCATGGAGTTCGCATGTTCTCCATAAGCATGTGTGTGTTCTGGCTCGGAACCCCGGCATCCACAGTCGAAAAACTATTAACCAATTAATTCTTGGTTAATTGGTTACTAAGCTGCTCAAAGGAGAGAGCTTCCATTGCAAGTGGTAAATGTAACTGGCAACCTGTCCGCATGCGTCCCAACTCAATGATCGCTGGAGGCAGGCACTAGTCTGGAGAATAGATAGGTGGATGGACTTGGATCGCCTTCACATCTTAACATATCTGTTTATTTACATTTTACACAGACATATGTCATAGATTAATTGAATATATTGTATTGTTTACCCCAGGAGCTGCTGCTCATGGTTTGTGCATGAGAAAATACAGAGTATGCACCATCACAACTGTAATAAGTTGTTTCATGATTATAATTGTAGAGATTATGAGTGTGTGGGTCTCACACATTTTCCTCAGGCTGGATGGGCTGAGAAAACAGTATCTGTCCTCTTACAGATTTCTTCTGCTTACTTGTCATATTTAAATGTTTCATATCATCAGACAAACGTCAGTGTTCCACAAATACACCTTGTGCAAATAGAGAACAATTTTTAAATGGCTATGCATTAAGAAGAAAGAAAACCTGTCCAAACCAATCTGGTGCTGTGTATGTGCCTCGTGAAACCAAGAATTAACTGTAAATAAGCAAATTTTTTGAAAGCTGAGCTCAGTTTCACTAGTCACACCCAGGCTTGATTGCTGTCTAGCCTGTAGAATCACTTAAACAGAGCCTGTCTGATGACACGAGGTAGTGTAAAAGTTCATAAACAGAAAGGAAAATGCTCCAAAGCCATTTCTAAGAGTTTGGTCTCTGGTGAATCACAGTGAGTGCCATTATTTACAAAAGCAGCAAACATTGGAACAGTGGTGAACCTTCATGGAACAAGTTGGCCCTCTAAAATGACTCTGAGTGAATTAACAACTCATACATGAGATTATAAAAGTCCAGAACAACATCTAAAGTACTGCAGGCCTTAGCTAAGTTCATGATTCAACAGTAAGAAAGAAACTGGGCAAAAAAAAGGCTTTATAGAAGAGTTTCAAGACAAAATTGCAAATGAACACAAAAAAACATCTCACATTTGCCAAAAACAGATTCTCAATTATCTGAAATTCTTTTAATAATCTGAGGACTTTAGAGACAAAAGTCAAACTTTCTGGAGAGTGGACTTCTTGTTACATTCTTGTTACAGCTGGTGTAAAACTAACAGCATTTTTCAAAAAGAAAAAAAAAACAACAACAATATGCTGACAGGGAAACATGCTGATTGCAGCGTGATGGTCTGGGACTGCTTTGCTTTCAAGATCCAGAGAATCCTGAAGGAGAATGTCCAGCCAGGACAATGATCCAAAGCACACCATGAAATCCACCTTTCCATGATTAAAAAAGAAACTTGTAGAGTGGCCTAGTCAAATTTTGGACTTATACCTGCTTCAGATGCAGTGGCTGTTGATAACCTGCCTGACTTAAAACAATTCTGTTATAGATAATTTTTGCTTTCCTTAATAAATGAGAGGTGCTCTTCAAAACTTTATTTTGATAAATATAAACTTATCTGTGTGATAAACTTTGTCGTCTCACATAGTGAACCAACATGACCTGTGCTGCTTCGTGCCTGTTGCGCCCTCCCAGCACTCATATGAATGTATGACCTCACTTCCTCTTTTAGCAGAACACTTCCATTGTAAGCCTAAGATTTAATCTCTAAACAAGAAAGACATTTTTGCGCCAAGTGGGCATTTTCTTTCTTTATTAATACCAGTTTTTTCCAAACATTGACAATGTAAGTCAATGTGCGTGAGTTACATTGTCATCTGCCCTTTTTTCTTACCACAAAACCCACGAAGGGGCTCCACCCTGGCCCCGCCAAGGATGAAGCGCAGTTCTTCTGCACCAAGGCAACGGGCCATTTCCGTTTTGAACCTCTTCTTTTTATTTTTTTTTCAAATGTGAAAAAGAAACACCAAGTTGGTGTTTGGGTGTGCATGGGGTAACTCAAAACCACACCCAGTGCTGAGTTAACTTATTTGTCTTGACAGTAAAAGCGTGCTTTAGGGGTTTTAGGTTAGATCAAAGTGCATAATCTGACTTGAAGTATTTTAAAGTAAGTTAGTAATAAATACAAGATTTGTACAGGAATATATTAATTTAATTAGTACTTTGATGCTGAATTATTCACATTTATTTTTGTTTATTTTTATTTTATTTCTTCATCTTTTAAAGAGAACAACCAGTTTTTATATGAGACTTCAGTCATTGTATGAACTCCGTTGTGCTTTTTCTTAACACTAAGAACTAAACTTATGATCTAACTACAACAGCCTACATTAAAAACCTATGGAGGTGGGGTTTTTCACATCATCCATGTGATGTACAGTCACTTTCTACAGTTCTGAACCATGATAATCTAAAAGATTATGGAAAACAGAAGTAGAAAAACAAGATGTAAAAGTTTAGTTCATCTTTTATTTTCTCCAGGCAGTCAAACAGTATATATATATATATATATATATATTTCTAACTCTACATGTCTGCTGATGCACTGCTTATCAAATCATAAAGTACAAGTCTATAACACACAGCAGTCTATTATCTTAGGGCTAAGTTTGACTTGGGAAAAACCAAGACAAAAATACAGTCAGATGTTGTTGGAAATATGGGCAGAAGCCAGGCTCTGCTGGCTTGTATCAATATCACCAGCTACACTTGTGTGCTCTCCTGGGATGCAGAAAGCTGCCCTGAAATATTGCAACATAAACCAAACTACGGTCAACTTTTCCAGGGTCATTTGTCCATCTTATTACAGGACAATGCAACACCTAAGACTCACCAGACTTTCCAAAAATATGGGAAGAAAAGAGAAAGAGGGCAAAGGGAGTACATTTTTAATGTTGTTGATCTGACCTCAAGCTGATTCGCTGTGACTTATTGCCAATAAGCGGTAAGGAAGGTGTAACAAAACAAAACGTCATGAGAGGTGCACAAACAGAAAAAGGCAACCTAACAGTGATGACCCAAAAACATCTGTGTAAATATTTTTTTTACGTATTTCAAGATGTATAACATGGAGAAATTGGAAGTTTTATTCCTGGATCTCCTATAGTTAAAGTATATTTTAAGCATTGTGACAAAGCAGCATTATAAAGATCTAAAACCTTCATTTTGGGATTTTTTTTTTGTTTTTTTTGCTGTTTTGTTTTATCAAGCTAGTCAGTGAAAAAGACTTCTGAGGTAAATATCTGTTTATCACAAATATATTTTGGGAGATCTAGTAGCTCTTGACAACAACCCACAACTCACGCAAACAGTGAGTCATCTTTCCTCTGAACAGGTACATCCTCCTACTTCTTACTGTCATCTGATATACATCTGTTTAGACCGACATACAATTGAAGAAGCAGAAAAGAATGAAAGAATGTATAAAGGATGTTGTTGTGCCATGACAAAATATTTTCCTCCCTTAAGGATTGACTCTGTTTTTGCTTATTTCTCACCCTTTAATGTTTTAGATCAGCAGACAAATTTTAATATCAGGCAAACCAAGTAAATACAGAAAGTAGTTTCTCAATTTAATTTCAAATTATTAAAAGAAAAAAGCTACCCAAAACAACTTATGTTAAATATGATTGATCCCCTCTTAAACACATGAATTAACTCCAATTAAAAAAAATGTTTCTGCTTCTATAACAGCAACCAGAGAATCCAGAAATCACTTGAATAAAACCTGTCTGGCATGAAGTAGACTGAAAGACTTGAAAAAGCAACACATAATATCCCCAATCTAAAAAAAATTCAAGAACAAATGAGAAACTAAGTCATTGAAAAGGGTTACGAAGCCTTTTGTAGTCCTTTGGGATTTCAGTGAACTACAGTGAGACCCACTGTCCACAAATAGAGAAAATAAAAAAAATGTGTGAAGCTTCAGGAGTGGCCAGCCTGCCAAAATTACTTTTGCATTGACGACTCATTCAGAGTATCACAAAGGAACCCAGAACAAACATTTAAAGCACTGCAAGCCTTTTTTGCCTCAAGTTAAGGCCAGTGTTCATGATTCAACAACAACAAAAAAAAAAAACAGAGTGGGCAAAAATGGTATCTAAGGAGGAGTTTCAGTTGAAAATCTCTGCTGACCAAAACCAACAGAATGACCCATCTTACATTTGCTTAAAAAAATATCTCGACGATCGCCAAGATATTATGGAAAGTATTCTGTAAACATACATTAAAAACGTTTTACATTTTGGAAGATGTACATCCTATAATATCTGTAAAACTTGCAAAGAGTTTGACAAAATAGTACTGATAGTCAAACATGGTAGTTTGATAGTCCGAGTCTGCTTTGCTTCTTTAGGTCCTGCACCTGAGAGAATGTCAACAAATCCAGGTGTTTAACCACACTAAGAGGTTCAAATAAAACAAAATTAAGTATCTGGAGTGGTCTAGTCAAAGCTTAGGGTTATATATATCCATTTGATATTCTGTGGCAAGACTCCAAACAGGCCATTCAAACATTACAGTTTGGTTGAATTCAAACCATCCTGCAAAGAAAAGTGGGCCAAAGTCCCTCCACAGAAATGTAAAGACTCACTGCCAGTTATTTAAAACATCTGGTATCAGTTGTTTCCTGCCAGGGTAGCAAAATTAGTTGTTAGGTTTAGGGGGAACTATTTCTTTTTTCGCATTTAGTCAAATTAGTAGCTATTAGTAGATAGCTGTTCCCTCTCTAATTAAATGAATTCTTACTCAGGCAATCTTTGTCTGATTTTAAAATTTCCTGATGATTTGAAACTATTAGTTGTAACAAAAGAGCAAAAGCAAAAGAGCTCAGAAAGGGATCAAATATATATTTCTCTATCGTAATTTAATAATAATAATAATTTTCTCTTTCTCTTTCCTTCAGAGCTACATGAATTTGCCTCCCGACAAACTTAAGCTGTTGAGTCAATACGACAACGACAAGAAATGGGAATTAGTCTGCGATCAGGTGAGCGTTTTTGCTGGTGTTTCATCACTTCAAACCGCAAAAGACGTCATGACTCTGAACGGGATTGTTGCACCAGTGCCTTCACCAGGACAGAGTTGACTGAAAGTACATTAACATTTAGTGAAAAAAAAAAAAAAAAAAATTGGTGTGGTGTGTGCAGTGTGAAAACCCTGCAGCTCAGTTTCTGTGGTGGCAACTTATAAAGGTGTCACCATGGTAACCAAGGGTGGTTAGTGTTGATTTTTTTTTTTTTTAGATTTAGTGGTGCAAGTAGGAATAGCTTCAAATGGTGCACAAATATGATTGTGCACCATTTGATGACTGTGCGTTTGTGCTCATCACCGGTTTTCTAATAAAATGCAAAGCGACATACTTATATAAAACGTTAAATCTGCTGTCTGTTTCCCACCAGGAGCGCTTCCAAGTGAAGAGCCCCCCCTCCACTTACTTGTCCAAGATAAAGAGCTTCTACCAAGATCAAGGAGGGGTGTCCCGCAGGGTCAGTGGGATGCATGACCCCCTGAATAATAGAATTAATATCAAATTTAATCTTCAAACGTGTGTAGTGACACCACAGAACGATCTCGATTTTTTTTTTCCTTCCTTAGTCGAAGAAAAAAATTCAAGATGCCACCCAGGTCCTTAAAGCCTTGGAGATATCCCTTCGTACTAACCACATCGGGTCAGTATGCGTGATTTTTATTTCATCATTTGAAGTGAAAATGCATTTTATGCAGATTTAGGATCCCAGCTTTAATTTTCAGCTCCTCTGCATTTTTTAAGGCCGATTCAGCTTTTATTTGACTTTCTTGGGTAATGAACGGTGCATGAATGTCATACAAAGGCACAATAGTGAAGACGTTAACAAAACTGGATTTGCATTTAATACAACCATGCTATCAATCAAGAGACAAATTGACTAAAATATTTAGTGCGACCTACAACCCACACTGATGCTAAACTAAGCATGCTTCTAGTTTTACCAGCAGTTCAGGTACAACTTTTATCAGAACACATTTGGTTTCGCCATCTGATCGCTGTTGGGGTTAACTATGCTTTCATGATTACTAGCTGAACCTGCTCAACAAGAGGGTGGAGTAAAGAATATTCAGTCAGCCTAATCTGCCTCCAGTGCCTCTAAATTCAAACTAACACAAGTTATAACTTTGGAGTGTTAGGATGACTAATTCATTTTCTTTTAACAATTTTTGCGCTCCAAAGCATATCAGCGACTCCTTTTGGATTATTTTGTGTTTTTAAAGTGATAGTCTTACCTCTGCTTCTTAAATTGTCAAGTGGCACAATGTAATTTTCTGAATGGTGCTATGAAAAATAAGCTTGCCTTGGATGAGCAACAGTCTAAATCTAAAATAGATCATGTTAAGGAACGTGCAAGGAAAACGAGTGCTGTCATTCGTGATTCATAATCTGTATTTGAATGACCCATCACACATCCACATCCAAAAATAACACAGAAGCATAAATGGTTCAGCAATCTGGATGAGTTATGGCAGGCATAGAGCCCTAATGTTTAGATACCAAAACTGAATGTAACACAAAACATAGATCTGTAACAAGGTGAGCAAAATTATTTATTTACAGAGGCTGCTTTTTTAATTTCCTGTAGCTACTAGCTTAAATTCTAATGCTAGTTTTTATGCAAACAAAACAATTACGTTAATATATTAACTTTTACTTCTGACCTCCATGTCAGTGCCTAAACTCAGTACATTTTGTTTGTCGTTAAAGAAACCTGGATTCTGTGCTGCGACTGGTTGAAAACTTGACAAACCCTTGCTATGCTACATTAAGCCTGTTTTCATACTTTATTTGGCAATGTAATTTATATTTTTTTCGTTCTTTAGATGGGCTCAGGAATTTCTTAATGAGCAGAACAAAGGTTTGGATGTCCTAGTGGAATACCTGTCACATGCTCAAAGTGATACTTCGTGAGTACTTAACGGAATATTTGCTACGTTCTCCGACGGCGGCAACATTTGTCACTAACAGTGAATTTTCGACATTTTGCAGATTTGACTTGGAGCCCGTGGAAAACGGTGGCACCCTGTCAGACAGACAAAAACCAGCGGAGCGGTCAATGGAAGATTTGACCAAGAGCTCCAGCGGGGGTCACTCGCATGGGATGAGCAGAGCTGCACGGGCCCTAACTGTAAGGTAAGAAGCCTGCGCCCATAAAAGATCAGTGCTATGACTGCGGTTAGAAAGAGGCCGGGTCGTCTACATAGTTCTCACCACCATGAGATGTTCATAAAGGAACTTGCAGTAAATTTAGTCATACAGATAAAACAAAATTGAATCTGTAAAGCAGAAGCCATGTGCTCTGGGGTGACCATGTTGAGACACTCAACCATTTTCTCAGAAAATGATGGGGCAGAATTTTATCTTCCTGCAAATGTCTGCTTCACATTTTATTCTAACGTAAGTCCAACTGATGCAAGATGTCAGACGCGAAAAAAATATTATCTGAGGTCAAAGTAATATGACTGACAGCTTTCGCAGCTACAGGACTCCAGTTGTAGCTGTCTTCCAGACGTAAACGCAAACCATTCGAAGCCATTGCGTCTTGTCTCACGGCTTTTATTTATTTAACTCGGTTTTCCTTTTCAGAATAAGCTCTACTCTGGCAAACAGGATGCATAAGAAGTCGCATTCATCCCAGCAGAGAGATGATATACATGTGTGCATCATGTGCTTAAGAGCCATCATGAACTACCAGGTAGAGTAAAATCAAACAGTCTGAACATGCAGACATGAATTGTCATCAAAATGTGTTGCAAACAGAAAACCAGGTTTTATATCTTTGGATCTGCAAAAAATCTTAAGCTTCCTCTGACAAAGATTAAAGATTATATAATTTTGTAAAGTTAACGGTTGTTTTAAACCTTTCTTCTGTTTTCAAGTCTGGTTTTAACCTTGTAATGACTCACCCACGCTGTGTGAATGAGATCACGCTCAGCCTCAACAGCAAGAATCCCAGGTGAGTTTCTTTGTGTTTGAGTTAAACTGCCTCGCTGACCCGTCTGCAGAGTAACCTGACATGTCCCAATCTGCCCTGACAGGACCAAAGCTCTCGTCTTGGAGTTGCTGGCTGCCGTTTGTCTTGTCAGAGGAGGGCACGACATCATCCTCTCTGCTTTTGACAACTTTAAGGAGGTGAAATTAGTGGTTGTTTTTTTTATTTTTTTTATTTTCTTAATGCAACCAGTATCATGTGACTTTTGCTCTTTAGTAATCCTGTTTTTGCATGCTGTGTTACTGACAACATGACACGTTGCCAGTGACACAGTCCACTTCTCATGTTGTCACATTTCTAACTGTGTGAACTTGTCATTCATGTGTTCGTAAGTTTAAACACTGATGCAGTGCAGGGTTTTAGCATATATTTTTTATAGTGTTTTCAGATAAGAAATTCAATACATTTAGCTGATCAGAAATTCTGAAAAGATACATTTATGCCCCCAGGTGGGCAACAGTTTAACTGCATATCTAAATATTTATGGTCTTCAGGTGAGCAAAGAGAGGAACCGCTTTGAGAAGCTGATGGAGTATTTCATCAATGATGACAACAACATTGACTTCATGGTAGGACCATGGATTTACCACCTCTACTGTATGATGCTATCTAATTTTAGGCTATGAAACTTTTAGATAGTAATTTTTAATGTTTGATATGTCAAAAAAAATTAGAACAAGCCACATATTTTTCTCCTTGAGATTTATATAGCTCTTTTTTTTTAAACTGAACCAAGTAAAACTAACTTTGGTTTAACTTCCACATTTGTCTGCAGGTGGCCTGCATGCAGTTCATAAACATTGTGGTGCATTCAGTGGAGAACATGAACTTCCGAGTTCATCTACAGTACGAGTTCACGCACCTTGGATTAGACAAATATCTGGAGGTCAGTGTTTGGGAAAACTCAGCTTAGACCTTCATATTCATCAGTAGTGCAGAACGATGCATCATTTGACAGTGTTTCATGGGTTTAAAGATGAATGAGGAGTTGCCAGAAGAGCTATAAAATGAACCTGAAGCTAATTATTTGTCTTTAATCCTAACATGTAACTTTTTTGACCGTAATTACAGGATTGTTTTAAGGGAAATAATTTCTCTTTTACTTTTCAGCTGATCTGTAAATAGTAATGACGTGACGTCAAATGTTTCTCACATCGACAAACATGACAGTGATTGTAGGCATAAAACATACAATAAACATATTAAACATACAATACTATTCCTATGTGTATATATAGAACATATATTACTGTATGATATATGACCTCTTTTAATTTGTAATCTTCATGCATTTCTGTGCATCAGAGTCTGAAACAGACTGAAAGCGAGAAGCTGCAAGTCCAGATCCAGGCCTACTTGGACAACGTCCTGGACGTTGGCGCTCTGCTGGAGGATGCCGAGAACAGGGGAGGAGTACTGGAGCATGTGGATGAACTGCAGAATCACAACATTCAGGTGAAATATTACACCTTGTAGAATTCTTAGCTCAGTAAATCGGGGCTTAACAGCAGGGTTATTTTTCATTTTGTGCTGCAGCTGAACTCCCGGCTTGAGGAGCTGGAGACTCAGACCACAGACAGGATATCTGAACTGGAGACTCAGCTCATGCAGGCCACCAAGGAAGCTGAGCTGCTCAAAGTAAGAACTAACAACACACACACTACCAGAGAGGCAAAGAGTGCAATCGTGACCCTGATTAGCATTACAATGCATAGTACAAATCAAGGCGGGGGAACTGACAAAACAACAGAAAGAGCAAGTTCCTGTCAATATCAAGTGACGAATAATTATGATTTTCACTATTAGATGCTGTCTTGCAAGTGTGAATTTACTCAAGGAATATTTACAATTGTTTAGTTGAAAGCATTAATAAAGTGGGACTTAAAACTTCAAATGTTGGACTAATAACCATGGAAAACTATTTGAAGACAAGTTAAGACAACCTGTGTCTGACTCCTGCAGGAAAGCCTCCGTGAGTCGTGTTCCCAGGTCAGCTCTTTGCAGCAGAGAGAACGAGAGCGGGAGCTGGACAGGGAGCGGGAGCGGGACCGGGAGCGTCGGGGCTCCTCTGTCGGTCAGTCACAGTCTGAGCTGGAGCAGAAGATCCAGGAGCTGCAGGACAAGGGGATGATCAAACTCGGACGCACTCCGTCAGGAGGCCTCGACATCCAGGTTGTGCCTGTGAAAGTTGTTGAGTATGTCCAAAGCCCGTCCTCAGCCACTGAACCAAGCATCCAAGCCTCAGCACCAGGGGAGACTGCGACTTCTCCTCCCCGACCTCCTCCTCCATCAGATGGAAGTTCTGTTGCTCCACCTCCGCCCCCTCCCCCGCCCGGAGCAGGTCCACCACCGCCTCCTCCTCCACCTCCACTTCATGCTGCAACCCCACCACCTCCTCCTCCCCCACCTGGTGCTGGACCCCCTCCTCCTCCTCCTCCACCTGGTGCTGGACCCCCTCCTCCTCCTCCTCCACCTGGTGATGGACCCCCACCTCCTCCTCCTCCACCTGGTGGTGGACCCCCACCTCCTCCTCCTCCACCTGGTGGTGGACCCCCACCTCCTCCTGGAGCTCCAAATGCCCAATCTGGTGAGGACATTGAGACAAATGGGAAAAGTCTCACTAAAGCTCATGACTTGATTTGTGTTTGACCACTTCCTGTTTACGTTTGCTCAGGGATCAAGACCAAGAAGCCAATTCAGACCAAGTACAGGATGCCTTTGTTGAACTGGCAGGCTTTAAAACCAAACCAAGTAACTGGCACAGTGTTTAATGAGTTAGACGATGAACAGATCCTAGGGGTGAGATTACGCAACTTGCAATATATGCACTTTAAATTGATCCTGGAATAAAATAATTAATTTCCTCCGCCTAACACTCTGTCCCTACAAGGAGCTGAACATGGACGTATTTGAGGAACAGTTCAAGACAAGGGCACAGGGGAATTCTGCAGATCTATCCAAGGTTAAGAAAAAGGTGGCACAAAAGGCTCCTACCAAGACATCACTTATTGATGCAAACAAGGCCAAGAATCTAGCCATCACTCTCCGCAAGGGCGGAATGGACCCATCGGCTATCTGCACAGCCATAGAGACGTATGTCCTTCTATTGATTACTGTTTGTCATTCCCAGAATAAGTCTCTTCTTGTCCCTTTCACTCCTTTTTTGATGATAATCCATCTATTGTACAGGTACGACCAGCAGTCTCTGTCCATAGACTTCCTGGAATTACTTGAACACTTCATCCCATCAGACTTTGAGATGAAACTTCTCGTAAACTATGAGAAAGAAGGCCGTCCTCTGGAGGAGCTGACTAATGAAGACCAATTCATTCTGCGTTTCGGGAAGATCGCCCGTTTAAACCAGCGAATAAACACGCTTACCTTCATGGGCAACTTCCCAGAGAGTGTCAAACGCTTGCAGCCGGTCAGTTTGTGGTTAAAGTGCCGAAGCTTCAGCTGAAATAGGCCCAAACCAAATGGACTTATGGTGTTTTCACTTCATCCACAGCAACTGAACTCCATCATTGCTGCGTCCATGTCCATCAAGTCTTCGGCTAAACTGAAAAAGATCTTAGAAGTAAGTCAAACTGGACACAAACACTTGTGTGACTTCCGTGTGCGAGATTTTGCTATTCAACTCATGCATTCTCTGTCAGATTGTTCTCGCCTTTGGTAACTACATGAACAGCAGTAAGAGAGGTGCGGCCTACGGTTTCAGGCTGCAGAGTCTTGACCTTGTAAGTAGCTTTGCTTTGCTGTAGATTTACTTGTGTGTTTGCAAAAAACATTAAACGAGTTTTGTCACCTTTCAGCTGTTGGAGACTAAGTCCACCGACCGCTCCCAGACGCTACTTCAGTTCATCACTAATATCGTCCTTGAAAAATACCCAGACCTAGTCAACTTCCACACCGATCTTCACTTTATAGACAAAGCAGCTCTTGGTACATAGATACACCTCAATTAGGCCAACATTTTTTTAGTGTCTGAATATGTTTTAAAAATATATCCTTTTTTCTTTGCTAGCATCCCTGGACAGTATTCTCCAGGATGTCCGGTCATTGGAGAGAGGAATGGAGATGACCAAGAAGGAGTTCCTGGTGCAGGACGACAGCCCGGTGTTAAAGGAATTCATCAAAACAAACAGTGAGCACCTGGAGTCTTTGATCAAAGACAGCAAGACGGCACAGGTTGGAGTTTTGTCATTATCAACCCATAATACAGCTTGTGTTATGTTTATTGTATTTACATACATTTTTGCTTATCCCTCCAGGAGGCTTATGCCTCTGTCGTGGAGTATTTTGGAGAGAATCCCAAAACCACGCAGCCTTCCATGTTTTTCCCGGTGTTTGGGCGCTTCATAAAGGCTTATAAGGTGAGGTCTTTGTTTCATCCATTTCTACAACAGCTCATTTCATGCTAATAACCTTATCCATGTTTTTAATGCAGACGGCACTGCAAGAAATTGAGCTGAAAAAGAAAATGGAAAAGGAGAGTTCTGAGGAAAAAGAAGCACCATCTCCAAACAAGCCTGCAGCACAAAAGGTAAGAAGATCCCTTCTTAGAAGTGTTGTTGACTGGAAGATTTCAGTTTTTCTCAGATTCTCTGATTTACAGCATGGATTGTCTTAAACTAAACATTTCCAGACAGAGACAGCGTTACAACAGCAGGGGGCTGCCAAGAGCACTACAGTTATCACAGAAGTTTGGCATAAAAGTAGCACATCAGTATCATTCATACACAAGAAACATTCTGTATGAGACGTATAATCCTCTGCTTAATCTGAGTTTATTTCAGCTCCGAGTCAGTTCACTTCATGTACCCACATTTCTTAACAATTTGCTACCATTTATTTTTTGTGTGTGTCTGTTTTCAATTGTAGCCAGAAACAAAAACGTGATACTAGTGTTAGTTAATTTGTTTGTCACTGTAGTGAAGCATTTGTAACATATAATGGTCGTCATAATAACAAAAAATGTAATCTCTATCAGATCTTTGATTTAATTGATTATTCTCTGGAGACTTTATATTATTTGTCATCCCACAGAAGACTACATGAAATTATAAAAACATCAAAAGTATAAAGTGATGAATTAAAATGATTGGATTAATAGAGGTTTTGATGTTACAACAGAATTTCTCTAAAACAACATTAGCTATTCAGAATAAAGCTCAAGGAAAGTAACTCCTGAGATTTTGAATGATTCAAGTTTGTTTACACTGTATGATTATACTATTTTGTACTATTTTGTTTGCTAATATGTATTTCTTTCCTATTGTATTCTTGTAGCATTAATTACACAAATGCATCCCCATAAAGTCTGAAATCACTGAAGCAAATTTGTCAGGGAAATCTTACATTTAGATTTATCGGACACTGAAACTGTTCAAGCTCCTGTTTATGTCATTTAGGTGATTATGACCGAATATGGAAGAAACCCTAATATTCAATTTCTTGGGAAATTAGATTATCATATAATAGCAATAAAAACTGGTTTTAAATACAGAGGTTTCATGCTATGAGCATGCCTACACATCATGGGCAAGACTGCTGACTTCACAGTTTTACAGCAGACGGACCGTGACATCCTGCATAAGTAGAGTAGGCAACTAAATGTCATTGCTAGAGAAGCTGGCTGTTCACAAAGTGATGCATTTAAGCATAATAGTGAAAGGTTCAGGGGAAGGAAGAGGTGTGGTAGCAAAAGCTGCGATTGAAACGGCCACCAGAAGGCTGTGCAGCAAAGACAGAGGATTGTCAAGCATTTGCTGTGCCTGGAGTCACAGCTTAAGAGCCACTGACAAGATGAAGGGCATTATTAATACAAACTGAACTGAACTCAGCAAAACAACAGGCTGACAAATCTATGCAACAAATGATTAATGCAGTAATTTATGCAAATGAGACCCAATCAAGAATCTTTTCTAGATTATAATTGTCTGAGAAACTTGAGTTTTTATTAACTGTAATCTGTAAATATGAGAATGAGCACAAATGTCTCAGATATATTACTCTGTTTGGAATCTGAATGAGTGATATTGTAATTTTGTGTAAAAAAAAAAACAACAAAAAAAAACCTCAAAACACTTTCAATTATAATTTAAATGTCTTCTTTCAAGGGCCCCATGATGCCGAAGATGGATCTGATAGCAGAGTTAAAGAAGAGGCAGGTGAAATCTCCGGTACGAGAGGGAAAAGATGGTGCTCTGGAGGATATTATTACAGGTACAGTAACAAGAAACACTTTTTTTTTTAACACCAAAGTGTAGGTAAAGTTCTACCCTCACAACTTGCTTGTTGTCGCTTTTCATCAGATCTGAGGACAGCACCTTACAGACGCTCAGACGGTCGTCGCCCAGCTCAGCGCCAAGAAACTTGAGTCAATTTGGCTTATTTGATGTGATTTTGATGAATATGCATGATATACACTCAAATATACAAGCAACTATATCGAGCTTTTAGGATATGATGTATGTACAATGTAACAGGAACAGCGTCAGTCATTTGCCGTTGTGTATTAACTATATTTTCAGTATGACTTAGCTATGTAAATACAGAAAATGCAACATTTTTACCAATAAGTTCACCAACGTTGATTCATCAAGACAATCTTAACCTTTTTTACGCTCCGTCAGTGTACTTGTGTGCTCTAAAATTGTAAGACTGTTTAAAAAAAAAATCATGACTTATTTTTAAAGTAAACATTTTTGTAACCACTGTATTTTGTATCTGTTTTCTTTATGACCCGAGAAGTGACTCGTGTGCCTTAAAGCAGAAGGAATAAAGCAAGATCAGACTGTACAAGAGGGCTGCACTTTATTTGACACACAATCACAGCAAATTATGTACAAAAGAAGGCAGGTTCAGGTGCCTGCTGTCTTCTCACAGAAAAAAAACAAACGAACACACATTTCTCACAGAATATCATGGCATCCACACTGATAAATTTATCTCCAGTATCAGTAGGCATTTAAATTTTTATATATCTCATATAGCTGATCTATTTTCTGTAGTTATTTTTGTTCCTATGTCACACTACTCTACAAATGGGAGAACCGTAGCTGATTTCTCATGTTGGGGTGCGTTCAAGCCTTCTGATCCCTGGATGTTCAACACTCCCAGTCACTATCGTCATCACGTAACTTCACAGTAAGACTGAACATGCCCGTGTCACACATACTAAAATAATGTATTGTTTCTGTTTGTAAACCTCAAACATATATACCCACTTCTCTGACTCTTTCTTATAACTTTGAAAAAAACATGTACTGTACGTAACTTTTTTTTTTTTTTCTAAACTGCACCGTGCGTTTGCTTGAGACTATACATGCATTGTTTTTGTATATACCTTTGTATCCATCATCATAGTTTATAATAAAACATTATCTTTTGGACATAATTCGGTGAACTCTCTATGACTCAACCTATTTACAAGTCAATTTTATTGATTTTTTTAATTTATTTTTGATGCCAAGATTTTTGAACATCCACACATTCAAGTAAAAATCTCAGATACATACTACAGAATGTAGATTAAGTATCAGAAAAAAAAACACAATGGCAAAATCAAAGACTTCATAGCTCTCCACATGATTCTTTAATATATCTGTCTTTTACCGTTTTAAAAGTTTAGCTTAAACGCTACTTAAAGCCACAAACTGGAGCAGAATAAGCAACATAATGTACACTTATAGTCTCTGAACCTTTTAATCCACATTCCTGCCATCTCAGTTAACATGCAAACAAAGAAAAAAAAATAGAAAAAGACAAAAAAGAATTAAAGCCAAGTAACTTGCTTTAGTCAAAGCAGCAAGGCCTCCTTTGAAGCCTTTGGACTTGTGTCACAGTAAGTACTACATTTTCTGTGTTTCTGACCATCTCCATTGTCACTAATACCATTTAGATCACAAAAACAGAATGGCAGAATGAAATGAGGAAAAAGAAAAAACACATACAAACTAACCCAGACCTAGTAGCAAAATAAGCCCCTACTAACAGGCACTGGTCCAGCCTCTTACACTTCAACAGTAGGAGGCAAAGGTGCAAACAAGCTGGACGAGCATTTTCAGGGAAAAGCTTTTGAAATCGTCATAATTACATAAAGTTCAACTCATTATTTGTAAGGAAAACCCTAGAATTTCAAAATCAACTTTAAAGTATATTACAGCGCCTAACAGTTATCTACACAGATATTTTAAACAATATAAAAATGTTCTGCATATGAATAAATAATCTTAGTGTGAAATGTATTATCTCTCTGAATGAATTAAAAAAGAAAAATCTGTACAAAATGGTCACTAATATATAAATCAGAAGATATGAGGACATTTTACAGTATAGAACTTAATCTAGGCCTAAATATTTATGTATATATTCACATTTGTTTCACAATTATATCATACACAAACATCTCACTTAGATATATTTATATATGTATATTTCTCCTATGTTTAGTTTCAAGTTTGCATGGGGTTTTTTTCTGATTGCCAGAGTGTGCTCAACATGCCCCCAAGCTTGTTGAAATCACAGCACACTAACACTTGTTTTGAGCAAAAAAAAAAAAAAAAAAAGTCCAGGAGGCATTTTAACATGGTTCTCTGGTTTCACTTAGGCTAAAATACCACATACTTCCTCCTTGCTGCAAGCAGGAAATTCACCTAGGAAAGTTACTGCTTTAAGGATTTCCTTTACTCTGTTCAGTTTTTAACTAAGCTTGAATCTTCCTTGCAGATCCAGAATGCACTAAGAATGAGGCTGTGAGCTCGCACATTTGTGCTTTCGAGCAGTTTTCATTTTTCTTTAAGACAACACAAAACGAAACAAAAAAACAGGAACCAAACCAGGTTTCTGAAGCTCTTATTTGGGTAAAAGTGTTATTCTGTCAGTGCTGCTTGCAAGATCATTCAGGCACCAGGAAAAAACATTGCAGGTCCTTGGAGACAAACAGGCATAAATATGACAAAGGCAAAGAGGAATACCTTGGTAAAAGAGTAAGAGTGCTAAATACCTATTGCACATCTTGCTTAGAACTGAACCCCATCAGAAATCATACCTTCTTAACCTGAAGCTAAATGATTTCAACAGACCGCACACAAAAAGAACGCAAACTCAGAGCAAGGGGGAACAAGCAGCCGAATACTGTCTCCGACCGACACTCATTCTTTCACTCCAGCGCTCTCCATGGAGACAGGGCGAGTCAAAGCCGGCCTTATTAAAGTAGCCTTCAAACTCATGTCCTAAAACTAATCCTCACTCCTCACGCCGCCTACTCTCTGACACGAGCCTTTGCACATGTGTTAATCTCGATGCCCAAGAGGATCAGTTTCTTTGAGCCATTCTGGCGAACAGCAGAGAAGTGCAACTGTCCGTTTAACCTTGTCAACAAACAGGCAAGGCAGCTTCCAGGCAAACACAGAGATCCTGTAGCCATGGAATGGTTTCATTATGAAGGCTCTACATTAGAAAAACTCCCCCCGCCGCGATTTGACGTAAATAAACAGCAGTCAGAAAAACACCAGCCACCCAAAATAGTGAAAGTCAAAACTAGACCGATGAAATGTGTAATTTATAGATTTGTGCTCATCAGAGTTAATGCAGTACTTAAAGTGAAAATTAAACCCTGGATCCCCCCAAAAGAATTGAGACAAAAAAAAGGAAATTACCATAATTATTGAATTTAGAAATAATTTTAACATCATGATTTGAGCTTCAAAAGTAAAAATTAGCTAAATTGAAGTAGTAGACTTCTTTGCAACTAATTCAGGTTATTTGACAAATACCTATAATGTGCCTTAGTAAGGATACAATGCAATAATAATTTATTACTGCAACAACTACACAACAATTTCTGTCTGATGGCAACAAACCAATTTAGCACCAAGTCTTCCTTCATAAGCATGATTTTAAAATTTAGCATCAACTTGCAGACATCCAAAAACACTTTAATACAGGCACATCTCAGTGATAACAATAACATGTAAATGCAAATAAATTTAAGTAATTCAGTTTAAAAAGTGAAACTCATAAAGATTTACTAAAAGACAGGGTAACATATATTGAGGTGTATAGTTCTGTTAATCTTGGTTTGGTTTGCAGCTAATAAAAAACCCCAAAATTCAATTCACTCTTTCAGTGCTGTGATACAGACCATGGCTGTGCTGGCTTTGACTTGATAACTACACAATGGACCAATACCAGCAGACTTTCATGTGAAGTGGGACCCTTGACAGCCGAACAACAGCAAGATCTTTTTTTTTTTCCTAAGAAGATCATGTCTGTAATTCAGTGAAGTAAACACCACCAAGTGAATCTCCATTAAACTCTAATATGGGATTTGCTTCAAAGTTCTCTTAAGACTAACTCTGCTCTTTCTCTTGTGTTTTATTCCTATTGTCTAAAATTGAGAATTTTGGGATCTTTATTGCTATAAGCCACAATTATCAAAATTAACAGAAATAATAGCCAGATACATTTAACTTTTTGTAATGTTTCTATACGAGTTTCATTTATTGCGATGCATCTGTATATTGTTAAACAGCAATAATACCGTCACACCAGTTTACAATAACATGTACACAAAAGGTTCTCCAGTCCTTTTTTGTGTCTAAATGCTAGTTTGAAAGACTCTGGCATTCATATTTTATGAAAGAAAATAATTGTAAAGTTATATCGTTCCTATTTCGCTCATTTTTAGTAAATGAACTTTTTAAAGCCTCCTAACATATTTGATAACTAAGCTGACAAAGAGGGGTCTTGTGTTTTGAGAAGAAACTGTGCTTTCTTTACATTTTTATAATCTTCCCTGATTCCCTCACAAGCGCCAAGAAATACATAATTTCTAAACATGTGCTGATTTCAAACTGTAATTAAGTGCTATCACTTCATTGTAGTCAAAGACAAAGTACAAACCCCTGTATGATAAAATATGGGTGCTTTTTAGCAGATAATCCTGAAGCAACTATATCAACGGGAAACTATTTTATATGGGTGAAATGTTCTGATCACTGTGATCAATTTCATCCAAGGGGCAGCATAGAATATATCATTGTAAAAGATTAACAAAATGAAATAAAACTATTGCACATACATTGTGTCTGTGCTGTACAGCTTAGCTTTTACAAGTGCGTGCTCGAGTCTTTGGGATGGGCAACCTGTGAGATGCTACAGTGAAAACATCCTGATTGTCAATTAACTAGTTACACCGCGCACACAGTAAATCCAAACTTTTTATACAGACCCTCCTTTGCATTTCCCCTTCTTTCAGTGTAACTTTGTTTCCTTGCTTTACATCAAACAGAAATGTGAAGATCCATGGCTGCTCGTTACAGTGTGCTTTTGTGAATAATGCTGCAATATTCTTGTTCCCAACAGATTAGAAAGGCTAGAAATGTTAACAGTGATAGATGCACGAGTTTCATTTGCAGAGATACATACAAAATTTCAACTGCAACATTAAATTAGAAACCCAAAGAAATGTGCAGAGGAGGGAGAACAATTATGTAAACTCTCAGTGAGTACTAACAGAGGGGAAAATATAGCACCGATTTAAAATCTAAAACTTGGTTGATGTAAGAAAAGAAAGGAATGCCCTTTTTGCACCAAACAGTTGAAAACCACATTCATCACATCTGTCTTTTTTTTTTTTTTTCTCAGCAGATTTATTCTGCAAGGTTATGCAGGTAAGAAAGAGCAACATTATCCTAAACATATATAACTACTGGACTCACTTGGTGATTATTGCGACTCTATTTTCATACACACAGTCTAGTTATGGAAACTATAACACGAACAGCCCACTATATAAGAACACGTCCAACCACACCAACCTTGTAGCAGACAGCTGGTGGAAAAGCGAAGCCTGGCCTGTTTGTGTGCACTCTGTTTGGGAATCTGGCAAAAGGACTGCGTGGGAGACCGTGCAGCCAGACGAGAGAAGGAAACTTGTCCAAAAAAGAAAAAGGAGTGAGATTATGAAGCATCCAGAGTCTGGTGCATTCAACATTAGTAAGAAAAAAAAAAGAAAAAAAAAAGCAAAAAAAAAAACCCGAAAAGAAAAAACAGGAAAAAAAAAATGCATCTATTCTTGCTCGGTGACAAGATAATTTTAGAATTATATTCTTCCATGTCCTCCTCCTCCTATTACTCATTACTAAGAGTTGTCATCATCCTTGCTGTTGCCGAGTTGTTGGGGGCTGTCAAGTCTCCGTCTGGTGGGTTTGACAACGCCAGAAGAGAAGGTAAAGGAACCAAGAGGTGTGGGAGAGGAAGGGGACAGGGATGGAGTAGGGGTTGTGGGAGAAGAGGAGGATGTAGGGGTGGAGGACAGGCTGCTGGGAAGAGAAGACGATGCTCTCTGCTCCCGGAGAAGGCGGCGTTGACGTAGAGCGGAGGACAGGAGCAGGGCCTCGGTGCAGAGGCCGGAGGCTGACAGGCTCGCCAGGAGGGCCTTTGCTTGGCTGGAGGAGACTGTCAGGGAGGGCAAAGTCCCCTCATGGGGGGGCATTCTCAAACCAGGTGCAAAAGCTGCTGCAGGAGTAGGCATTCGGGCTAAAAAAATGCTCGCTTTCAGTCCAGACAGGTACGGTTCAGTGGTTCCGGCGCGGTTGATCCCCAAGGCCTTGGAGTAGAGCGGGGACACAGAAGACAGGAGGGGGCGGAGGAGGAGCGCAGAGAGATGAGGTTTTCAGGGGGTTGAAGTGGGAAATTATGAAAAATTTAAAAAGTCCTAAAATTGGTCGTGGCTGGGCAGTGTTCCCTGCAGCACCTTCCGTCACCAGGGCATTCAAACACACCTGTGCAAGCAAGCGTGCTTGCACAAACAAACACACACTCACACCCGTCTAGAAGCACAACTTTGGACTGAATGCTAGAGATGTAAAAGGAGCTGGTTAAGTAATGTGGGCAGATAAGTGTGCATCTCTGTAGTCACGTGAAAAGGAGGAGGAGACTGAAGAGGCTGGACGAGGGGACAGGTCGCTCACTGCTGCAGGGTAATGGTTGCAGCAGACGGGCAGGCCGGGAGGTGAAGGGCAGCACGGGGTCACACAAGGGGGCGGGATTGATGAAGTATCAGAAGAAAACATGTAGTGGGCGGGAGAGGAGGGGGAGTGAGAACAGGAGACAAACACAGGAGATTGTTATTCAGGTTGATATCAGCATGTGTGATGAAAGCCAAGACACAGGCTACCATCTATACATGATGACAGAACCACTGATCCCACTAATAAGGCGCAACAGTGAAAAAAGCACGTATTACACTGTTGACTACCTTTACTTCACATATTTCTATGATGTTCATTCTTTGAAAACGCAACACACTCGGATGAACATGCAGAGCCACACCTTTATTTTATTTCAAATAAGGAACGATTCGGCCAGTAGATGGCACTGTTTCAACAGAATGAAACTTGTGGGAAATACATTTTTGAAGATGATTTTGTTTCACTGATGTGAATGCATGTGACAGAAACCTTTTACATGCTGTAAGTGCAAGGCACAGACTGTACAAAATACACCGAATGGATGGAGCACAAAAAAAAAGTTTAGTCAGGAAAGTTTTGTCACTTTTTCAAAAGAGTAAGCAGGAGGGAAAAACATATCAAAGACTTTTGTTGTGGGAAATATAGCCAGCTGAGAGATTTGCATTTGCTCTGCTTGAGATATTCTTCTCACACCTGACTCAAACTGCTATTCTGGTCTGTGAAGGAGACTTGCCTCCTTGTTTTGCACTCTCACAGCTTCCTGCCAAACGGGACGGTATGTCGCCACTACCCCCGCTTCGTGCTCGTCACCTACAGCTAGCCTGTTTTACTGTCGGGAGTCAGGTAAGGCCAAACGGAGAATTGGATGGTTTGAGGCGTGAAAGTTATGCCATTGTCATGCCCTCCTTGATCTGTGGCAAAGC
This sequence comes from Poecilia formosa, assembly GCF_000485575.1. NCBI lineage: Eukaryota > Metazoa > Chordata > Actinopteri > Cyprinodontiformes > Poeciliidae > Poecilia > Poecilia formosa. The sequence goes on from NW_006800033.1 coordinate 1,819,480, forward strand.
AAACGAGGAGAAACAGGAGCTTTGAACTCTAGCAGCTGGGCATATTGATTTGATTGGTCCTCGTGCTTGAAATGTGTTAGTCCCACGGACAGGGGGTTTCAAGGAGAAGAGAGACTCGGTGCCTCCAAATGTCTCAACACCCCTGGAAAAGATGTTTACTTTTTTTTTTTAAATTTCAGTGGAATAATCTCACGCTGAAATTTTTTAGAAAATCCATCGTGTTAATTTGATCATGTTTATTTAGTTGGGGGAAAGAAATGAAGAGAAATTAGTTTTTAACAAAATCAGTGGTGCCGCAACTGCTGGCACTCTAATAAAACTCCTGAAAGCATAAAGGGAGACTATTCCTCTATAAAGATCTTCCTAGATCAGCCAGAGTCCCGACTGGACACCGGCTGATCTAATTTCCTCTCCAGCTTACCCTACAAGCTTTCAAAAAGATTTAGGTCATGAGAATGAGTTGACCCTTCCAGAAGGTTGATTTTGGGTCTATGTTGAATCAGCTACATGTTTTGGATCATCACCAAATGATCTACTGACCACCCATTTTCAAATTTCTGAGAGAGACCTCCAGGTTTTTATTTAAAATGTTCTGTTTTTGCAAATAGCTATGCTGCCTTGTACTTTAATAGAGTTTAGAGTTTTTAAATGAGAAAAAGGCCAACACCATCCCAGATCCTCCAAGCTGCTTAATACAGGGCAAAAGGGGGTTTTAATAAATATTCATCCTGCGTTTTATGCCAAACACGTATGGGGTGTTTGTAACAAAACATTACAGCTCAATCTGATCGGCCAAAAGCACATGGTTCATTTTAAAGTTCCAGTAACGTTTAGCAAACTTCAAACATTTGTGATGATGGGAGAGAAAGCCTTTGTGATGGCTCGCTTCCCCAAACAACAGACCTACTGTTCACTAACAAGAAGCCCTGGAGATGTTTTCACTCCTCTCACCGTCCTCCTCATCGGGCTTGAAGGCAGAAAAACAAACTTGCATCCAATTTTAGAGGAATTCGTCTTTGTGTCTTGTCATAAATATATCCAAGGCACACAGCAAGGTATACAAGGTACAATGTGAAACAAAAAAAATCCAATAAGTGTGACAGATTTTTTAACGTATTTTGGTTTTTAGTTGGATTAATAAGAAGTGGAAAGAGCATGTTGCTCTTGTCAATTTGGAAAAAAGAAAAGTTCAATAAAAAATGTTACTGTAGAAAGCTGGTTGGAAATTTGCAAGCTAGTGTATTATTTTATGAATTGCTGACAATCAGCTTGTCCATGCTCCAAAATACATTTGACTGACAGATTTATCTTTGAGATTGGGTTGACAGATCAGAAAAATGTGGAGAATAAAAATCATTCAGGTTTTAATAAGGATAAGGGAGTTCCTATCTAGATCTCTAAAACTCTGCCAGTTTACTGGATACAGTGTTTTATTTTCCAAAAGAAAGATTTCTGATACCTTTTGCTCAACAAACCTTACTTTACCTTCACAATGCCCACTGTTCTCCACCTATAAAATAAAAATCTACAAATTCATTTTGCCATAGTTGCCTCTTTTTTTTTTACCTTCTCTTAGTTAAATCAATTGTCTCATTTTTCTTATTAACCATAAAATTGTATTAAACCAGTATGTAAACTGCTTTGGCACCGGTTTTTGTCCTCTGACAATTAGCTTTGAGGGTCCGAAGCCCCTCTAAGGACATTGCTTTCACACATCCAGAGTCTTTCACAATAGCTGTTTTGAACAGTTTATGCACAAAAGAGACTGTGCAGTGTCAGTGTCATTCTGAAATAATAGGATTAATTTCCCTTTCAGTTGACAAGAGTAGGCATCTACTCAACCTTCAAATCTCAGGGAATGAACAAAACCGACAGAGGGTGATGGAAAAGGAAAAAAGGGAAAGCTTGTATAAATTGCAGAGTTCAGGAAGCCAAAAAAGGGGGAGAAGAGACATAAAGGGGGAGAAATGTAAAAGATTTAATGACGGAAAGAGAGATGCCCTCTTCATATTAAATCATCTGTGATTGCCAGTGACTCGAGTGGCGGTTATTACTCAGCACTGCAAAGGTTCTTCCCAATCTTCTCAGTCTGAGGAGACCAAAGCCTCATTACTTCTCCATCTCCCAAATCTCTCTCTCTGCCAAACACATTCATTTCTCTGCAATCTACAAAACTTACTTTTGAGTCTGAAAGCGCTCTGGGTTATGAAGGTTTAGGTGCACTTCACTGCTTCTGTTATTTTTCAAATTACATCGACATTAAGCTTTCCTTGCCCCCATGCACTGGCAAGAATCTTCTCCCAGCTTTGCTCGACCGACATGCTTCAACGGTTTAATTTCCTAGCCTCTGGAGACCATCTAGCATCCTTATGTCCAAGTCTTTACTTTACATCACCTCTTTAAATGCTAACAAGTTGAAATATAAAAAAGAAAAAAACCCTGTAGAGTCAACTATTGAGCAAAAGTACAAGAACATTAATCTAAAATAGCTTTAAAAGGGTATAAAGAAAATAAAGGTGCACTCATGTTTTTTCACCTCATAAAAGTAGTCCATTAATAGTGCTTTGGGAAAATAATAATTTGAACCAACTAATATCTTTTGTAAATTTGTTCATGCTCCAAAAAATATTAAGTCTGGGTTTTGGAAGGGCCTTTTAGCATTACAATTACAAAAACAACCAAAGCATCAAATGAGCAGCTACAGGCAGTCTAACAAAGAAGCAGAACTGTCAACAAACCTGGTGTCAAACTACAGGCTTCTCCACTAAGTGCTAAGTCATGTTTTACTAGAAGATTTAATACAGAACAATGGAAAGGTCTTTTTTGGTCACAAATATTTTAGATCAAACGCTATTTTAAAATCAAACCAAAAAGTGCAAAATGCAGAATTCAAAGAGCTTCTATTAGGAGAAAAACACTTTCCAAACCAAATTGGCCTTATGTGAAAATATAATTGCTTCTCTTATTAAATCAAGAAATTATCTGTTGTTAATCACAATTCATTTATTTGATTTCACCAGCCACATTCAGGCTTAATTATTGACTGGACAACACAGAGTTGTCAGATTGAATTGTTCATTCCCTACAGAATATCAAAAAAGAACACAAACTGATTGAAAAAAAAAATTAAGAGCAGATGGAAGACAAAGTCTGTGACATCTATCAGTCTGCGAAGAGTTCCAAGGACATTTCTAAGGCTTTAAAACTCCAGTAATCCAAGAAAAAAAAACACTGAGTGATGAACCTTCGCAGGAGAACTTGGCTTACCAAAATGACTCTCAGGGTGCATGATGTGGCAGCTGCATCTAGTGTAACAGGATTTCATGAAAAGAACATCATAACTACAGTGAAATAGGCTGGTGGTGATCTGGGGTCCTTTGTCGCTTCAGTACCTGGATGACTTGACATAATAGATAAAGCCATGAATTCACCTCTCTTATGGAAAATCCTACAGTTAAAATAATTCTAGCTGTTAAACTCAGAGATAAGCTAAGAAATCGAGTCCTCAAAATATAAAATAAAGGAGTTCTATGACTTAGACCTAGGTGACATGCATTGAACTGAATATCTTTGGTTGAAAAACTGCTAATGAGAAGAAATTAAAGTTGCAAGTCCTTGTAACTTTAATTCATCACAATAGTGACATAATCAGTGATAGGGTTTAGGGAGTCATTACTTTTCACCCAATGCTGAGCTGGTTTTGATGCCTTTTTCCATTATCATCATTTCAAAATAAAATAAATCCATCAGGGGGCAAATACTTTTTTGTGGCACTGGACCATATAGAACTTTCATAGCATGTGCTTTTTCTAGAGTTTTGGTTAATAGTCTGTTTCCACTAATTAAAATATAAATCCCTACAAAAAGAGACTTCATAACCCCAATTATTCGATGGTCTTGGATCTAAAAGACAACGAGCTAAAAGTTGAATCATTTTGTTCCCAATTCTGTGTCCAGCGTCCTGTCTCATGCATCAGTCTATGGTATCAAACAACTTATGTGTATTCTTCAAAAATGGTTTTAACTTCATGCAGTCCCTGCTGAAACCTGTCATATGAAGTCATATTCTTTTGCTGAGGGGTGAAGCATGCCGAGGACGTGCAACACTTGCGTGGAGATGATGTAATGGTCATGGAAACGATTTATTCTTGAGTGGTGAATGAAAATAAAGAAAACAATGGGTTCCAGAAATAGATGCCCACAATCTTAGTTCTTAAACAACTTTGAAGGCTTACTTAAGAAGTATAGAAGTCACATAGGAAAGACCAATGTCATTAAATTTGCCTTTAAGAAGGGTTTATTATACTAATCTTCTGTAAAAAGAAATGAATAAAATGTCTGTGGGCAGTTATGACAATACTAAGATGATGAATCCATTAGATCGTGGATTCAACGCGATTGATCAAAATCAGAGCTAATAGTCAGATAATACCTGTTGCAGGCTCTGCATCTTCTGTAAGTCCTCTTTCTTGCCACTTTTAGTCTTCTCTGTGCTATTTTGCTGAAGGTGCTTCAGCTTTGAGGCAGCTGAGGAATGAATTTTACCAATGCTGGGATTATTCCCACCCTGAGAGAAAAGCAGGAGAGAGAAAAGCAGAACAGAAAGTCGATTAAATATGGAGCACCTGGTTATACATTTCACTTCCTCTCTACAATACCTTCTGTTTCTACCATTGACATGAATTTACTTGAAAAGAGTTTGACTACATCAAGCAAACCAGTCTCCTGAGACAAGTAGGATTTTTTTCTCTTTAAAGATTTGAGAAGATAGTTGGTATAAAGTTGAGAAAATGCACTTCACTGAAAAATATCCTCTATCAAGAGAGAATGGGACAGAACAGAACATAGAAAAGCAGCACTGAAAGTGACACTACGTGATCTAGCTTCACAGCAAGATCCGCAAAGCTCTGTGCTTAATGATCTTCCCCACTGAGCTACTCAATTCACTGCCTCTAACAAACACAAAAACAAATACACATTTTCATCCAGCTGTGCCTCTTCTGCACACAAAGACACAAGATAAAAGATTATAGTGCCTTGCAAATACCTTGAACTTTCTCATTGTCAGTTCACAACTACAAACTTGTACACCGCGGACGTCCAAAGTACAGCTCAATCTATGCTCCCATCAACTCTGACCACCATGACTTTTGTAGTTGAAGCAGCTCCACATTATGTTGCTGCCCATCAATGTGTTATCAATGTGTTTTACTCCAGTATGTCCAAAGTGATGTACAGTGTTTGTTTTCCTTCACACTATTTTGCATTTAGGCGACAATGTTTAGTTTAGTCACTTCTGACAGGAGAAGCTTCTTCCACATATTTGATGTGTTCCTTAAGAAGCATGGGAAACTTTGATCTGTCTATATGGCTTTCGTTACATAGCGGCATTGTCACTCTTCCGCTGACCTCATATTTCTGAAGTGCACAACCAATAGATTTACTGTCTACACGCTCTCCCACTTTAATTTTAGTCAGTAAACCTCCTCCTCTGCTATAGTCCAAATTTCTCCACAATTTTATCGCTGACCAGTTTGCTGACTTCTTTGGCATTCATGACAGTGTCTTTTCACTAATGTTTCCTAAAAGACCTGTGTGTCCTTCACAACTCTAATCGTAATTGATTAGTGGATTTTACTGAAGATCATCAGCTTTAACGGTGAGCTGAATACAAATGCATGATAAACCTTTCAGATAATTATTTGTAAAAATGTTGACAATCATGTATAATTTTCCTTCCACTTTACTTTGTCAATTCTCTGTTTTCTTACCTTACAAATCTTAGGCCTTATCCGCACACAGCAAGGTACTTATAAAAACTAGTATGATCATTTAAAAAAATAAAAGTAAAAATACGCACTCAATCATTTATGCCAAATGCAACAAGGGCATTGTAGCACAAAGTTAAAACCTGTGTCAACCAATCAGAATCCTTCAACGTTACGAATTCAACATGGCGCCAGGAGGTCCATTTATGTGGACAGATATTAAGGTTACACCTCTTGTAAATAACATATTAGAATATAAAATTAATAAAATATGAGATAATGTCAATTGGGAATCATGTCAAAGACAGTGTTTGGATATATTGGTTCATTATTGGTTGCTGACTGATGCACGGGACTCTAAAACTCCATTTCTCAACACATGCAAATACAGAATTTTCTCAGATCTCCACTTTGGTCAGAGTTTTTATAAATAATCGTTCTCAGTGATATAAAATTGAATTTTCGTGTGGATGAAAGGCAAAGCAAATAAAGATGTATTCATTTTCCCAGATATCCAGCCACGTATTGGCTGTCCATTGGGTTAAGTTCAACTTCTATTTCTTTTCGGAAATGTGAACCACAATTGAGTAAGAAGGGAGCCTTCTTGTCTGAATTTAGTTTGCAGTACATGTTGGACCAGAACAGGGTGAAGGGTTCTGTTGGAATGATCAACGTGATTGAAGCTGGAGTGATGAAATAATGTGTGAAGACTCTGTAATCCTCAGCCATTCCCGTAGGAACGCTCCATGGCTCCACATCAGAGGGCTGAAACTCGCTATGACAGCGACTGTCAAGTATTTCAGTGGGAGGATGCTTTCCAGGCAAGAGTCAATACTACGCAAACTGTCAAGTCATCTCGGCACGAAGACAGCTGTGCTTTAAGCCTTTTGCTAATTGCTAAGCTTTTGTCGCTTTGCGGTCAGCTGGAGGTGAGATGAAAAGAGGCGGCTCATTATAGCCGAGGACAAGAAGTTCATTACATGGTCATAAGCAATATTAGGCTCTTGAATAGGAAACAGACTTTGGTTTGTCTGCATAATAACCCCGCAAAACAATTTTATCTTCAATAATCTTATGTAATAGAGGCAACCCAAATGTATTTCATTGCCTTGTGAAAACAGTACAAAAAAATCTCATTGCACATGCAGTGGCAATACCCCTTAATGCACGATTTAGGAAAATGTAAAATATGCCCTGAAGGTTGGTTAAAAATTCAAATGATGGTATTGTTAACTGCTTTGCAGGAGGGAAAGGAAGCTGATTTCAAGGCAAGGCTCATAAGCAAAAAAATAGAAATAATAAAGTTCAGGCATTTCCTATGCATATATTTAACAGGAAAAGAGAAACGAGCAAGTGTCAGAGTAGATTGGAAGGGAAATAATTACTGTTGCACGGCTCAGCAGGAGAGCAGCTCCAGTTTGAAGAACAGAACAGAGAAGAAGACAGGGAGTCTGTTGTCTGTCCTCTGTACATATTTTTGATCTTAAATAAAATTACATGCTGAATGAGTCAGGGAGCAGACATCAGAGGCTTGAAAGAGAAATTCCAGTAGTCATCTGCTGAGAAGAAGGAAAACAGAGCATGCTGCTTCAGAGCGACAGATGTACACAGCAGCAGCAGCAGCAACAAACAATGGACCTGAATTGATGCTGGTTTGGGTGGAACTGGTGGCCTCCTGGTCTCTGGCATCAGACTCCCAGTGTGCTGTGCTGGAATACTTCTGGTGGTTGACTCAGTGTAGAGCGTCTCTCTCGTAGGATGGCTACTGATCTCTATTAAGGTGTTCTCCAGCTCTCGAATCGTCTCCTCCAAACTGTCCAGCCTCTGGTAGGTGCTGAATCGGACCTCCTGTGTCATCCTCCTATGACTTGGTGAGCCTCCTTTAGAATCACAATTACTCTGCTGTATTCTGACATCATCAGCATGCTGAAACTTTAGCACGTCATCCCCTGTTTCAATCCCTCTTCTTAGAGCCTCCATTAGGGATTGTTGCTGGGTGATTTGGTGGGAGGATCTTAATCTCGGTTTAGGAACTGGATTGGATGACTCTAGAAGGGAATACAGCAGTCTGTATGTATCTCTCAGTGTATTTCCCTCCCTGAAAACTATAAGAACAGGCCGTTCATTCAGCTGTGCTTCAGAAATGTCCTTATTCTGCGCTGAAACAGTTAGAGTTTTAAGGTCTATACTCTTCAGTTCCTGAACTTCGTGAGGAGACACCCATTTCATCTCCATGTCTGTCAGAAGCAGCGAGATTTCTTGGTCTTGTTTGAGAACATGTTTGCTTCCCTCTGAAGATATTCCCCTTGAAAGCACATTCTTGTGGACCATAAGTTGATTGCACAAATTGGGTGCTGGATTATTTTGTACAGGGTAATTTGCTAAATCTCTGACAGGATTTTCTGCAGCAGTGAGTGAGTCTGGCAAACATTCTGTCAACACGATGTGGGGGACTGGAGATAAGTTCCTTCCCTATAAATAAAGAAAGCACTTAATATATAAATAGAAACACATGAACTAGTTAAACCTCTACAAAAAAATGTAAGAAAAACTTTACAAACTTGACAGATATGACAAAAACTATGCATATGTATGCATTTATAGATAATTAGCATACATGCACAAGTAGGTTTGGGACCTAATTACAAAAATCGCATGCAAGGGAAAAAGGTGGGAAACAGGATAGGTTCATTTGCTCTAAATCCAATAATACTAAATGTAGCAGGTTGATGCTCCCATAAGGAAAATTATTTTTGTTCCCTACTTCCTCAACTGGGTGTCTAAATGTCATGGATTTTCTGCACATCCAGCTGCACACAATTCTTTCCACACTTATCAGCACCCATAGTAGAAATGTCTGAAACAGTTATAAAAATAATTGTGTATTTTATTGTATTTGGTATGCTGTCAAACTGAAATATTTAGAAAATTTCAACATTTAATTGGATTTTTTCTATAAGAAGTGACTGTTTTCAATAAGGTTGCTGGTGCCAATCTTATTGAAAACCACTTTTGTCAATACATGGTACGACCCACTTTATTGGTATAAAATTTCACAACCTGAACACACAAAGAGCTAAATAGAGCCAACTATGATGAGTCATAAATCTCAAAACAGAATTAATCATAATATTAATTCTTTATTTGTCCTTCAATCAGGAAATTCTGTTTTAGAGAACACAGTGGATCTGGAAAACACTGAATTTAAAAATTTACCAAAATTTGGATTGTTGCTTAAAAGTTTTCCAGGTATTTAATCGGATCTGAACAAAAGCTTTTGAAAGTTTAAGGTAGCAATTATCCTCTTGTTTTCATCACAATTCATCCACTTTAGGCTTGAGTTTGGAATAATAATGTTTTGACACACATTTATTCGTGATATCTTGCGATAAATTATGACACAGTCTGGTAGATACAATTAGTGCACAGTCACACATAATAATTATCAGTTAAACCCTCTAATGAGTGTAAAGCTTGTGCAAAATGTTTTCAGGTTTTCTTGTTTGCACATGAATGTCGAAAGTAAATCAGCAGCAGTTGTGTGGCCATGAGGCTTAAGCCAAGAAGGTTAAAAGAGCATGCGGTCAAAAATTGAGCAGTAGCTTCAGTGAAGGTAGTTAAGAAGTAAAAGAGACATAGGGGAACAATCCAGACTGTTCATGGCCAGCCAGCGTGTTACCTCAGAGGCCTCAAGAGGGGACACGTCTAGCCTGGAGGGGGAAGTGTTTTTCCTGATGTGTGGACTAATGGGGAGGAAAAGTGAAGTGGGGCGAGAGAGCCTGACTGGGGCTCTCTCAAACAGCTGGGGAGGCAAAACGGAGGTTAAAAGAGCATCACGGTAACAAGACAACACCCACTGAAAAATCCAAATCAAGTGTTATTAAGTCTTTGTTGCATCAAGTTTCCAGGCAGCCCATCTTAAACACAGAACACACAGCTCTCGGGGTCCATCTGTCTATCTGTGAGTCCTGGGTGATGATGTGTGCGACTGAGCATTATGCGATCTTTGGGCTTTCTCGGTGCCAGGGGCAGGAGGGACATATGGCACCTGCTGCTTGAACATGTGGTAATGATGATGAGCGTATCTGCAAATGCCCTTAGAGTGTGTATGTACTCTTGCAACCCCTTGGCACTTTGTGGATGTCAGGTTCATAGCTATAAAGTGCAGTTTGGCCATTGATTGAGCAACATTATTGCGATTAAAGTATAATCAAATTGATGTACAATCCATATTTCATTTACCTCAAGCTCGGCAGCGATCTTTTCCTCCTCTCCTTGTTCCTTCTCTCCAGAGGCGAGCGTTGGGGGTGTCGATGCAGGGCGAGGGTTTTCGGACATGGTCCTCCTCAGTTTTATGTGAGGCTTTTGAGTGTCATTCTCTTCAGATTCTGATTTCTAATAAAACAAAAATGATTAAAACATTATGTAAAAGAGCAAAGTGCAAAGTCCTAATGAACAAAAAATATTCAGCAAATCAACAAATTAGTTTTCATAAGACTGTATTGATTTGATGGTTTCTTTCTCTTGTACCTTTATGCTTTTTCCAGGAATTAATGGCTCTCCACTGCGAGATGTCACTCCTGGAGATGAGGGAAAACTACGTCTAGGCGGAGGAGGAGGAGGAGACTTAGACGGTTTTTCTGTGCGGTATCGTGGTACTGTCAGCTCATCTGGAAAAGTGAAAAAACAAAAACAAAAAAAAAACATGACAGTGAAGCTTATAAATTAACAAAACTGGTTGCAGTAAATATTGTGATTCAGACTTTTGAAAGTCACAGCCTTACCAGAGCCACGCCTGGAACCCCCCTCTTTTGCTGAAAGCTTGTTTTGTGGCTTGCTACTGCGGTGCTCTGTTGTTGACGCCGCACTCTGAGGGTTCTGAGCTGATGGTGTGTTGGAAGAGGGCTTGATCTGCTTGGCAGCAAAGTCCAGGTCTGGAATAGCCTTCATCAGCTCGGCCTGGGTCTCCTCCAGCAGGCGGTTGATGTCCTGAGCACTGTACTGTGTAAGACTGGCCCGCTTCTCCTCCCAGTCCCGCTCTGCCGCCTGCAAAGTGAATGATGGTAACCAGAATAGTGTTGTCTGAGGCCTGTTTCACATCAGATTAGGACTGCCAGATGGCTATCGAAATCTCCAAGACCAATCAAATGTTACTGGATTCCAGCAAATTGGGAAAATTGAATTTCAGCGTGAAAGCAAATCTATAGATACTGAAATTTCAGTACTGGCCAAATAGGTTTTTAGCTGGAGCTTCCTTGGCTGTCCTGTCACAATGGACATGGGTGTCACATCTGCACACTGCATGTAGCAACTTTTAATAATTTGACGCTTTTTGTTGCTCAGCCAAAAAGTATATTTTCATAGGAAATGAGAAAAGCCTCTCTCAAAAGAGAGAAGATAAGTAATGTTCTTTTTTAAATCATTTGATAAAAAAAATATCATGTAGAGAATTATTTATAACATTCAAATTAATCAGTGGAGAAATATTTATTCGCATTACAGCGAATAAAGTAGTCTTATAATTGATGACTGGATTTTTGCACACATACACAACTATCAGTATTTTTATTAACCCACCAGCAGCATAAGAGGATGTTTTCTGTGCAGCATTCAGTGTGCCATGTTGTGCAATAATTTTAAATTGGCACAGTGCATATCTTGACAGGGGCAGTCAGAAGGAATCAAATTCCAAAAGGTTTATGTTTTTCCACTGATCACCATGAGATGATACCCCCCAAGTCACACTAAGCTGAGTTGCACTTAACACAACAAAAATAACATACTAAGGCCTATGGGCCACGGCTTGTGCTTTTCCTCCTTATCCTCCCTGACACCAGTGCTTCTCTTTAACAGCATGACAAATACATTTTGCATTAGCACTGAAGCCTTAAGCTTTTCCTCTTTCTCTTGTCAACCTGATATATGTGCAATTTTGAGGTGTGTGTGAGTTTTATCCTTCTGGGAGCCTTGATTTGTGCAGGTATTTGGTGTAGGTATTCATTTATTCATTGGAGAGTGTGGATTATTTGTTTCAGCTATTTGGTAAAAACTTTTTTTACTGCCAGAGTACTGACAAGATCCCATGTGGATAGCAGTGTCAGCGCACATATTTTTAAGCCGTAAACAAACTCTCCATGGCCGCTCATTTTTTAAATTCTCTAAAGACCAAATAACACAGGTATATGAAGGACACACAGATAAGCAGACACCACTGGAATAACTTCCACCAACTGTTTTGGGGTGAAATGCATTTTAGAGAAATAAAGAAAAATGTAACTAAAGAAATTGCCCTACCAGTCGGACTTCCATTGACAAAGCTTTGTCAGCGGCAGCCCGCCGCTCCAGCTCCTCCAGGGCTTTGCCTTTGTGAGGAATAGGAGGATGATTGTCCTTATGAGGACCGGACGGGTTTCCGAGACCACGGCTGAGGCTCGAGTGAGGGCTCCAGTTAGACAGGCTGTTACCTCCTCCAATGTCATTGATAGTTAGCGGTGGACTGGTAGGAATGTCAAAACTCGAAAATTTTTGCAAGTCGTCATTATGCTTTGATGAGGGGCTAGAAAAGTTGTCCTGCTTTTTCCAAACCCCTTCATTTGCTTGCCTGGCAAGACAAGGAAGAAGAAAAAAAATCCTTAATCAAGCCTGTGAAATGTTCCCTTTAAACTTGAGTGTGACAAGATTAATACTGAGAATAATTAAGATTATTAAGAAGCTTTTCAGGACTAAACCTGATAAGGAAATCTCCTTCACTCTTCATAAAAATCACAACGCATATTTATGAGAATAAAAATAGCTTTGAAAGTACTTTCAGCTGGAATTTATGATTACTGGATGCTTCTTTCCCTTCAAAGTTTGGAGTGTTATTTCTTCAAAACAAATTATTATCAATGAAACCTAATAAAATGCATTCAAATCTGCATTTAGTGGCATGAAAAAAAGCATTACTGGATGCTTCTTTCCCTTAAAAGTTTGGAGTCTCCTGATTTTGATATTTGACATGCTTAAATATTTCAAATCACAGTGAAGTTTGTTTTTTTTTTCAGAATATATCAAATTTAAGGGAGATATCAAAACTTACTCCAAACTGTTTACTGAGGGAAAAAAAACTGTCCAATCCAATTTTGCGCTATGTGTAAATATAACTGCCCTCTAGTTAACTCATCCTTGTGATTAACCATATTTATTTGGTTTGGTTTCCATAGACAGATCACTTCTAGAAGAAAGCTAAAAGATCTCAAGAAGCAACACATTACGTTCTGATCTAAGGAAATCCAAGAAGAGAAGAGAAACATAGTCATCAACATCTATCAGTCTGAAAAGGGTTACAAACCCATTTCTAAGCCTTTGGGATGCCAACGAACCACAGTGAGAGCTATTATCCACAAATGGAGAAAGAATGAAACAGTGGTGAACCTTTACTAAGCTGGCTTAACCAATCCTACCACAGAAATCTGCAAGAGGGAAACACTTCTTCACATCACTGTATCGGCTTGCTCGACACTTCAGTCTGAACCTAAAGCTGCCAAATGTGCTGTTCTCCACCTTCAGAGCAGTTTCATACTTGCGCATTGTGGCGAGGGTGTCAGTTATAGTCTTGCAGCGTTTTAACAGGGCATCTAGTCTGTGCGGCTCTTCTTTGAGGAATTTCACAGCTTCCACCTCCACCCGCAGCACCACCCGCATCTTGCTCTGCAGGCTCGGGAATTGATCTGTAGAAGAAAAGCAGAGGAGCGACACAAAACAGGCATGCTTTTACAAAACACCTCTCAAGGATACCGAAAGCTTTTCAAGTTAATTAAATGTCCCACGTTTTGAGCTACTGCAAATGGTCAGCAAGTTCATTCATACAATGGGCAACGCGAGAGCGATTAAACGTTGCAGACTGGCTGCGGGTGACTAAAAGATAATCAGCGCCTCAGTGAGTAATTAGTGGAAAATAAACTGACTACTAGACATAATGACTGTTTTCTGTGTTGTGCAGTGCACAGTGTGAGGGATGTGCCAGCATGACTCACTTTTCAACTCTGTGAGTGTTTCTCCCAGCTTTCTCAGAACTGTAGCCTTCTCCTCCAACTCCTGCACTGTCACCAGCTTGTGGTTGACAGACGACTCCTTCTGGATCTCCTCCACTGATTTCTCCAGGTCACTGAGACAGAACAAACAGAAGGTTGAGCATCAGGGATTTTTCTTTTATGATCAAGTTGTATTCAAATTGAAACTTGATCACATCAGAAATGTGTCGATTAATCTGCTGCCAATAAACAGCCTGTTTATCAACTAGATATGGACAGCTGAACTGAAGGAGTATGCAGTGGTATCTGAAAAGCTATTTGCATAAACTGTGACTGAAAAAATAGGTCAATTATGTACCTATCATATCTTCAAGAGCACAGACTTTATGCAAATATGAAATTATAATGCTGTTATGTTAACTGCAAGGCCAAACAGCATTCCTTTATTAAAAGCAGAGTAGGTAATGAATGAAAGCAGGTGGCTACATTTGGTGTGGAAGAAAAACAAATACTGATTAACAAAGATCTCCAAGTGTTCAACCAATTATTCAGAAATGTGCAGTGATTTAGGGGCTTAGCAATTCCACATATAAAACCGAAGCAACTTACAATATCTGATGATTAAATCTCAAGGTAGCTCTCACTCTCATCTTTGCAGTCATTCTAATTAGTTACTGGACAGCTATGTATTTCAGATCTTAATAAGCATCTTGTCCATTGTCGGGCTTAATTACAGTTAAATTTCTTCATATCACCGAGTCATTCTATAATTCATTAAGCTGCAAAAGCTGAACTTTTCTCACATCTGACATACCAATTCATGTCTGACATATAACTTTTGCTACATTTCAAATAGAATAGAGGACAAAATCACACATTGTTGCCACATAAAAATGCAAAATATAAACTTTCCATTACAGAACAAAATATTGATACAAAGTTTTTGGATTTAGACAGTAAGTTGTTTTACTTTATGGTTTTAATAATCTTATGTGACTGACTGGAGCTGCTGGATGATGAGTTCTTCTTCGTTGAGGTACTTGAGTCTTTCCTCCTCCACAAGGAGGCGTTGTCTCTGCAAAGGATCTTCTTGCTTCCGCAAGGCATCTGCTACGCGTACGTTTAGCTCAGCCTCTGTCCGTTTCAGCAGAGTTCGCACTGAATCCTGGTTGTCCATCTACACACAAAAAAACACATTTAAAATCAACATAACAGGAAGACAAGAATGCTCACAAACCTTGCAAAGTATTGGACTGTGCCTTGTATAAGTATTCACAACCCTTGGATCAATTTTATACCTACAATACATTTTACACCAGTAGACCCTGTTTATTTACATGGGGAATTTCGAAGGTATTCAGATGCACTTGAGTTTATTTAGGGGTGTCAGAATAAGGGGAATAAATAAAAATGATAAAAAAAACAAAACTTTTTTTTTCATCCACTTAGTCATTTCTGTGGTGGTCCATAACTTCACACACGCCTCCTCCCTCCATCAAAGTTCATTGTTGTAGCCTAATATAGGTTGACAAAGTTAAAGTTGTTGGAATTATTAACAGTTTATGTTGCTAATCTTCAAACACAAGACATTATTAAGGATATAAATTCTGCAGCTGCAGAGAACATCATCAGTGCAGTGAGGAAAAAATAATTTATAAACTTTAGAATTTTGAGACTTTCACACTTGTTTTGCTTAAATTTTAATTTGCACAAAATATTTCTCCCAACAATAAGTTCAGAAGTTCTGAGAAAAACAAAGAATGCCCATGGCAGAATCACTTGAGCATGAACTGAGCTCCCTGTCTGTGTTATAAATGCAACATTCTGCAGGTCTGCTCCACGTAACACAACACCCCGGTTTGAAATCACCTGCTAAGCCAGAAAAAATTAATAATTTATCAGCCTTCTGTTTGAGCAAGACAACAGTATCACTAACATGCAGAATAACACTGTATTCCCAACTGCTGTATACTGCCAGCAGCTGCACTCATGTATACTCTGGAGTTCAGCAAAAATTTAAGTAAAAATATTTAATGCATTTACATGTTTTTAATCTTCCAGTGCGCTGCCTCGTCTCTAAATTTTAACTGCTCATCCTTTTCCTTGACTTTATGTATAATTCATATGCCTCATGCAAAATTGAAGCAGAAGGCCAGTGCCTTGGGCAACAACAGTAACCCAGGTGTAGAGGTCATACACATGCAAACAATAAACTTTCCTCTCTGTGTACATCACAGCTGTAGCTGTTTTGCTGCTTAACAACTTCAAGAAATCCTTGTGATCGTTGTGGCGAAACAAATAGCAGCTCTGAAACACTCACTGTCTCTTACTCTCTTTTCTCTATATTTCCTCTGCAAAGACACCAATCAAATCAATCTGTCCAAATCGCTTCAGAACACTACAAACTACGAGCTTAGCTTCAATATTGTACCACTGCAGCCCAAGCAAAATGGAATACCACTAATGTCCACTGCAGCAAAATTTCTTGCAGGTTTTCTTGCAAGAAAACAATACCACCTGAACACTGAAGTGAACATAAAAAGCTGAAAGTCGCCTGAATACTGCAGTAGCTCCATATCTATTGACAATATGGGAAACATGAGTACAATGTCTTAAAATTCATTCATTTTTATAGTAGCAACACGACCTCACACTGACAACTTCAGAAAATGAATCCTATGATAAGATCTAATTTTTTAAAAATGTTTCAGTTCATCAAAGAAATTTTAATAGCAGAAATAATTTTGGTCCAATCATCTTTGTAGGCTTGTTTTAAAAAGGCCTCATTAACAGGATTTTTGAGCCTGAACAGCCTGTTTAAGGTGATGCTGGGAAAAATCAAGCGTTCTTGTCAGGAAGATTTTCTTTTACTGAATCTTGCATTAGTTTTATGACATATGAAACAAGATGGACTGCTTTGAAAAAGTTCCACTTTTTGACTCGTCAGCAGCGCTTTCAGTCTTGGAATTCCCACTTGGACGCCATTTCTGCCCAGCATATTGAAATCTGGATGTTGTTCCAGATTTCATCTAAAATATATTGATATTTTTATAACGTTTTCATAAGTGAAAGCCAAAACATTAAGTTCCAAAACAGCGAGGAACTTAATAAAAAGTAACCTCACGAGTAATTTGTGATATTTTGAAGCAATTTACAATCTTCTGGATTCTAAACACTACAATTGGTCTGAACACTCCAAAAAAAAAAAAAGAGGACTCTGTTTACACTTATCAAGATATTGTGTATTTGCTATAAAATGGTTGAATTCAAATTAAAACAGCTTTGCTGATTCCTCTGCAAAATCTACAAAGCCTGCTTTTCCACAGGCCACTTCCTCAGTGGAAAGTTGTTAGCAAGGGGTGTTCACAAGACTGTGAATTATGCACAGTCATCAGAACATTGTCTCGGGAAAGACTTGTAGCTGATGAAACTTTTATGTGTACACTTGTATTGCTTTGAGCTGCACATAAAATTTAATATTCCTCCCTGTCACTTTGAAAGATGATTATTCATAATGCTCTATCTTTCTCTCTGCAAAGCTTGATTCATTAAAGTTCAGCTAATATAACCCCAATAACCACTCAAAACACTGTTAGGTCATATCCTAGGACTGTGTGAACTAAGCTGCAAGTTTTTAGACTGTATTCATTTAAGTGTCTGGGAAGGTGACAATTTCCTTCCCACGATCCCGTAGGATTTCAGGAAGTGCAAGAACAAGATGTGTTTATGCTAATGAAATGCAATTCATAAAAAGATCTGTGAGGTAGATACAGATATCTGTATCTAACAGAGTCAGCAGAGAACACAGCTGTCGGCTCCAATAATCTTAATATATACTCAGCCAGCAGATGCTTAGAGTTGTGTTTATGAATGCCAAGTGTAATTTCCTGCAACGGCAAACTAACAAGGATTCCAAATGGTAAAAAAAAAAACAAGTATAAAATGATAAACTAAAGCCAATCAAAGCAGCTTGCCTCACCCTTAACATGTATTTTCCAGCTTTGCTACAGATCCTCTGTCCTAAACTCAAATCTTTTGCACTTTTTAACAGATTATCTTCCAGGATTGTTCTGTTTTAACTACATGTTCACATAAACTTTCATCAATTCCCCGATGCCTGATGATGAAAAGCATCCAGACAGCATGACGCTGGCACAACCATGTTTCAATCAACAAAATCTCATAGTGTTTGTGAATGACATTTGGAAATGGGATTTTATTATCATGCATTAAAGAGAATGAGAATTTTAACATAAGTTTTCCAAATTACATGGCAATATCTCTAAGGTACATATCTTCAGGAGTGAACAGGAAAGCGTTTCTGAAATAGATAAACTGTTTAAACTTTAGATACCTGTATCTTGCGAAGCTGACCGAGCTGTTTGCGAAGGTCGGTGGCATTTTGCTGCAGACCGTGCAGATGGAGTTTCATCTGCAGGCGACCCACGCCGTTCACCGGGGTTGTGTTAGATGGCGGTGGTGGCATCAGAGCTAAAGGTGCTGACGGCGTGTTGGCTGCTAATCACAAAGCAGGATATTGGGGGATCATTGGGAAACAATTCTGTTAGTTCGTTAAGCAGCGCTCCAGTTACATTTCAGATACAATATGAGCAACACACACACTCTCAGCATAAATACCCAAATAAATACATCTATATAGAGAGTAGGTCTGGGCACACGCACGCTTTATCCAGTGTGAAAAAGCAACAAAAACCACCATATTCACAAAACTCTAGTTGTATATCGGGTAAAAAGTGAGTTCATGCTATTAGTAACCGGGGGAGAAGTTCACTGTCTGTTTAGTTGGGACACACAGGGATGTGAACGCTCTTATCTCAACACAGGGCTTTGTGAGTATGGCCATCAATCTGCCATTTATTTGACCACACATACACACTCGCAAACGAGTGTCTAGTGTGTGACAAAATAAACTTCTGAAAATTCCCAAACAACCAAGCAAAGAATTCAAGAATTAGAGACATAAGGAGAGGAGTCCGCTTTCCGGGGAAAAAAAACAGCCAGGAGGAAAACATGAGAACAGAGACTGCTGGTTTTTCAGCAACACCAACACCCATACAGAGGGCAGAGAGTCATGATGAATGTCTGACAGAAGAAATAAAAAAAGGATGACAGGAGGAGGAGATGCCAACTACCTTTCTTCTTCTGACGTCCAGCTGGAATATAGAAAGAGTGAGCCAGTTACCAAGAAATTAATGAGGAGGGATAGAGACAAAAGAAAGAGGAGAGTCTTCAGATTTTATATTTGAAGAGGGATGAACAGGGAAGATTTCTACTGATTACAGCAGAGGAAGGGACTGTGGAGGTGCCTTAGTGTTTTGGCACTGCACCAATTTATGAGGAAGATTCAGACGCATTTAAATCTTTGAACTGAGTCCATGAAGATCTAAGCAAAGATTATCTGTGTTTGAATAAGTCGGAAAAATTATAGGAAGGAGAAAAAATAACTTAAAAAGGACAATAACTGATCTAATCCATGCTACAGATGCTGACAAGTTATGAAATTGTCATTTTTAAGTTCAACAACCATCTAAAATAAATAATTCCACACAGAGTGAGTTAACTATTTCACAGCTGTGTCTGTTTTCAAACCTTGCCTAGAGGGTTATGTTTACACTTTTGAGGATTTGCTTGCTTACTTAACACATTTGAAACAGCTCCAAAGGTGTTCAAGAGTATTTTTGAGATTTCTAACAGCCTTGTTTTTACTTTCCTTGTGCATCTAATAGGGTATTTCAATATTCAGTGGTGAACAGGTCATTTTGGAGAATGACCGACAGAAAAATAAAAGGAGTTAATAGCAAAAAAAAAGTCTTAGTCGGAAATGTTGTGGGTTTTTTCTTGGAGTTAGTACTGATTAGAGATTTGATTTTGATCCAAGTGAAGATTTAGGAAAGTCTAAATACTCTTGTTTTTTTAAAGCCCTCGTTTATTGTCTTTTTGGTAAAGTAAATTTTAGACCACAAGATGATAATGTAAATAAGTACAATTTTAAATGTAAGCAAGTGAAATGATCAAATGTATTTTATATTGTTTAGCAAAACATTAAACATCCTTTAATTTAGCACAGAATGGTTCTACTTAAAGTTAAAATTGCTGTTTACAGCCATTTCTTAGATATCTTATGCTTTGCACCATAAGAGGCAACCCATTTTTCACTGACTGGCCATGAAATTGAGCAGTGGAAAACTTTCTTGGTCCTTTGTGCAACTGCCAGCACTTCTGCTTTGAGGAGAGTTGTTTTAGTCACATTCAAAACTAATAAAATAGAATTATTTTCACCTTTACCAGCTTCACGAGGCTCACTGATATTGACATTTGAAAAAAATGCTGCACCGGAAAACAGGAAAGGCACAATTTTCCATTTTCTCAGACTGAGAACATAAAACAAGAAAATTAAAACCAACAAGTAGCTCAGCAGTGTTGTACCCCATATCAAATCTTGCCCGTCTTCCCACATTGAGAGCATGGACAAATAGGCCTGGAGATCAGCATCACTGCAGAGTATGCATTCAGTATTTTTGGAGCAGAGTTAGCAAGAACATGCGTATAGGCATGGCAACGGAGAAACAGGAGTGTTAGTAACACTTCAATTCGCAGATCTCGATTACTATGCTGTACTCACTTCCAGTGGCGGAGCCGTCACTGTTAGTTTCGGTCTTCTCGCTGGAAGAGAAAGGTAATGGCCGTGAAAACTCCGTCCCTTGGTCTGGAGGGCAGCCCGCCATCATGCAGAGACGCAGTAGGCCGCATCTGAGGATCAACGGCCACAGCGCAAGGCAATTACAGAGCTAATGCTCAAAGCACCACTACCGGATATGATGAAACTTCTCACATTAACTCAGTTATCTTTTAGTAAATAAACTCATGGTATGTACATGAACAGAGATAGCTTGACATAGTTAATGTAAAAAGCTGAAAACTCTGTGAATCCGACAGCAGATCAATAGCACAGCTGCCTGCAGCTGATGGTTTAGTGGTCTGTACTGGACCTGTGCTCGCGCAATACCTCACTACCATGGAGCTGGTAATGGCTCTGATAATAGCCTGCCGCTGTTCCTGTCAATACTCCTGCTTATGTGTCAAATCTGAGGCTGTATTTGTGACTTTTAGAGGGTTAATGGGGTCTAATAGAGGGTCTTACGTGCTGTCGCTGTCTGGTGCCCTGGTCAGTACACTCTGCACGAGGCCTGTCAGGCTGGCTATTTGCTTCTCCATGGCCTCCATACGCTCCAGGCGGTGATCCCTGAAAAAAATACATAATGCTTATAAAATTATAGGCACAGGCAGATTACAGTGGAACAGTCAATGCTTCTGTGAAAGGCTAATTTAGAAAATGTCTTATAGTTGAAGACATTCAGTGAGCTGTTCCAAATGAGGCTGACCTGCTTGTGTCTGCGTCTTGTCCAGATAAAGAAGGACCAAAACCAGGCTCTGAACTGGAGCTGGGCCTCGACTTCGGGCTTTCCACAAACACAGAGGAGGAGGCAGAGTCTTTCCGGAAAGTCTGCCTGACAGGCGAGGGTCGTGGTGAAGTGGAATACGAGTCCCTGTCCCTCAGCTGCATGTCAGGGATTTTTTGTGGGGACGAGGGCGGCATGCGGAACCCCATTCCTAGGGTTGCAGAGGAGTATGTGTCCGAGTATAGTGAACCTCCAGGCTTGTAGAATGAGTCCTCCAGGTCTCCCTGAAGGGCAGCGGCAGAGTAGGTGCTAAGAGAGCGTACGGACCCTCGCCGGTAGAGGCCAGTGGTAACAGGGTAGCTGAAAGGGTCTCCAATGGCAGCCAAAGACTGGGTGGAGGCAATGCTGAGGCGACCCTCATTCATCAAACTGTAGGGATCAGCATACAGTGCCTCATTTTTCATCAGAGCCAGCTTTTTTGCAGAAACTTCTTCATCTGGTTTGACATCACGGCGCTCCAGGATGGCACTTGGTGATGGAGACAGACCCATGTTGGCACCATGGCCACCTGGAGGATGGTGGGGATGTCTGGGCTGCTCGTGTTGAGGATGGTTTCCGGAGAAGGAGGGAGTACGCCCCCCGCTGTAAGAGAGGCGAGAGCGGGACGGAGAGCCAGAGGGTGCCGAGGTCGAAGAGGAAGGAAGAGTGTTGAGGCGGCGCGTTGGGGAAGATTCCCGAGATGAGTAAACCATTTCTCTCTGTAAGAAACAAAATAGTTGTTAGGATGGCAGCCATTAGATGATAGGGATGTGAACTACCCTACCAGAGACATCAAAAATTGCTGAGGAACTTCTCAAAAAGCAAAGCAAAGACAGAAAGTACTGCCATTGCAACACAAACAGCATAAACTTTTGTCTAAAAAGTAAATGCTCAAGTCTAAATGTGGCTGAAAGTTAGTTGGCATTGATCAAATGAGCAAAACAAACTTGAACTTTGCTCTCTTAAGGCAAAATTAAAAAAGAATATATTAAAAAAATCTAATTTTCAGCATATTTCTATTGAATAAGCAGACATAAGGACATAAGCCCATAGAAAAAATGTTTATGGACATCCAGTCTTTTGAAAGGGACTGCTTTGAAAGCAATACAGAGCAGCTTCAGCCAGCATCTTTACAAGGCCTTTTGCTCTTTTGCCATGGAGTTGGTCTGCAATTTTTACAACAAAATACCTGTATCTATGGGACAGAGAACCTGCTTTCTTCCTGAAGGGTAATAATAATTACAAGCACTGTAATCTTACAGTAAGACAAAATCTACTGTCCTTAACTCATATTTTCCTTTCTATTTTCTTTCATTTCTATCACACTGGTTACCAATGCTTTCAATCAGGTGTGGACAATGAAAGTCCATCCAACTGCCTGAATATAGGATTTGCAATATCTTAGTCTACCAAAGACTGAGTGTAAACAGTCCCTTGCGACTGCAATATTGCACATATTGATATTGCAATGAGGACTGTGATTCAACATATTGTGCAGCTTTAGAAGGAACATAATACAATATTCTCAAAGGAACCCACTACTCTGGTATTTAGCAAATAGAAATATTTTGTAATCCTGACTTTCTAAAAACAGGAAAGGTTTTGTTTGGTTTAATATCAGACAATAAGAAAAAAAAAAGAACGTGTCTTTTTAAGCACTGCATGTAAATATCTTTTCAACTGTTTTTACTGCATCAAATGCACAAAAAGCTGCTGATGTAATCACCTTTGAAAGGGGACTTTAGTTATACATCAGCTATCAGTTAAAGGTTTGTGTTTTCTCATCTTTTAATATCCCCTTTAGAGTGCTTTTCATGTACACCTCTCATTTTTGATTTTCCAGTTGATATAATACAATATTGGATGGATAACTATATTAGAAGCTTAACTCTCTCGCTCACAGTTTTGTTTCTCTGAATCTGAGCTCACAATATCACACACAGAGAACATCAGCTTTCCACTACCAGAGACACAATGATTTGTAATCAGATTAAGTTGGAGTATCTATCCAAATGTATTCATAGTTCTTCCCTGTCTGTCAGCCATTTCTTTACCCCATATCTGCTCCAAATAGATGGAAGAATGAGTGTAAGCATTGCCACAGCACAGTGTAAGTAAACAGAAACACTCTTCAGTGTTTTTTAATAGCATTTGTATTCCCAGTTCAGGGTGAATAATGCAGATGGTAAGCAGAGTTTTGCATCAATAATAGTTAAAAAAAAAAGTTCTCCCTCAGGCTGCTTTATCTTTACTAAAGGAGAAATCATTTCAAATGTTAAAATATGCTCATTTTACAGGGGAACATGTTCTCTCCTGCCTGCACAGCAACAGATGGCCTATTTGAAGATGAAAAAATACATTTCCGACGGGAAAACATGTTCCATTGCTAACCCCCAATACATTGCGAAAGTCTGTAAAGATACCGTTCTCAAAAACAGCAAAATTTATCTTCCAAAGAACTCTGCTGCAGCGCCGACTTCACAATATAACAGGGGTATTCAACACTAATTGCCCTTCCCACCTCTCAGGTCTCTTCTGCTTACCCGCAGGTCTCCATTAGCCAGGTGTGCAGCCGCAGGGTAAGAAGCATAGATGGGTTCTTTGCGGTAAATCTTGATGATGCTACGGTCCTGAATATCCCGGACGTCCTCCAGCTCGTAGAAGACGTTTCGGGCCTCGTCTTTGATTAGGATCGCAGTGTTGGGTGACTTCAGCATTCCCGCCGTCAACTTCTGAGGGAACATGTGCACGATGAGAGCGTGCAGCGTGTCCATGCTGCTCAGCTCGTGGGTGATGTGAACCCGGCGTGTCTCATCTCCATACTGCAGGAAGAGCACGCCTAGGAGAGAGTTGTGGGGGAGAGATGGTTGAGTCAGAAGTGTTTGGCTTTATTAGATGGGAGAATAACCAGTGGAGACATATTTTGCGAACTGTGGTGTTGGTTGTGATCCACAAATTCTGATTACTGGTACCAAAAAAAAAACTATGGCGACTTTCTGGGCCTCATATTTAAACCTTCTGAATACTTTCTCATGTCATGTTACAGTCATAATTTTATTCGATTTTTGGGGGATTTTATGTAATAAACCAACACAAAGTTGCTCATTTTTGTCAGAAATTAATAAAAACAAATAAGAGCAATTAATCATGTTTAAAAGTCACCCAATTGCTAAATAGACTTCACATGTGTGTAATTAAATCCTGTTGTTCTGTACAGTAGTTTTGAAGAAGCTGCAACGATCCACAGCTCAGATATGAAAAGTTGTCAACAGGTCAACTATTAATTGCGCACTTCACAAATCTGGCATTTGCAGAGAAGTTGCAAAAAAGATTTGCTGATGGAAAGTCATAAGACATTTAATTTGCAGTTCTGGTCACAGCATGTCACAAGTAATGCAGGAGTCACAGCAAATGTGTGATAAGAAGAAGCTCTTATCAGATGAGCTCTACTCATCTCTACTTGTAATGAAGACAACACATCCTTCCAGAAACAGCCTTTTGTAACCAAACGCATCACACTGTGGGCACACTCCTCCCGAGTAAGGAACTGAAGAAAACCTGACAGACCACGCTGAGTTGGTTCATCTTATAAAATCCCAGTAACATGTAACATGAGAAAATGGTTCTATAAAAGCAAAAATCACAATTTTGGAAACTACTTGAGAACTTTTGTGCTGATTAGTGAACATTTAGATATCTAGAAAAAATAAAAATAATTAGTTACATTTTAACAATATTTTAAAATGCAGAGTGTTTTTTTTTTTTACATAAGCAGCAGTAGGTAAAGTTTGTGAAAAAAAAAAGAATGTTTTGTTAAAAGATGTGTATGATGCCTGACTAACCTGAAAATTCATCTTCATACACGAAGGGACAAACAAAAACAACAACAAAGGAAAAGAAAAAGGAATTACAAATGGGGCAAAAAATAATACTTTGTATAAACAAGTCATAGAGAAAAGAAAAAAGACAGGTATTAGTAGAGACAGAGGAAAGAGATCAGCGTTTCTGCTAAACACCTTAGTCTTTCTCATTCGTTCACTGTTACAAATAATGACCATAGTCCAGAATGACTAAACTCTGCAGACTTTAATATCCATATGACAAAAATAATATTTGGGTTTTTCTTGTTACCAATTCTCCTTGATATTATTACAAACATTAGATCACAGTCTGTAACAGTAAGAGTATTAGTGTTAGTAATTTACAGTGTCTAATCAGGAAAACTTACACTTTTATATATTTAGAAACACTCATTTGATTGTTTTATGTCTATGCAGAAGGGCAATTAAACTAGGGAAACACTTCATGGTAAAAGCACTGAGAATATAACACCTCCTCCCACCATCTAACAGGAAAGTGCTTCACAGCAGCAGCAGCAACGTGAAGCAAAGAGAAAGCTGTAAAATCTGCCTCGAGTTCTACCAGCCTGTTGAGACGGGTCATGCCAGGATCGCCTCGGAATCATTACCTGGAGATCTTAGCTTATTCTGGCTGGCAGAACGAGACAGCGGCAGGCTCTGGCGGAATCGGTTCATCCGGTTGAACCCGAGGGGCATGTCGGCTTCTGACATGGTCTCCAGGGATTCGGCGGAGGCAAAGGAAAGCTTGGCTGCCTGGTCCGCAAGTCCGGACTGGGTGGACTGGGAATGGCGTGGACTGCGACTCTGCAGGACACACAGAGGCATGTGTGAATTCAGTGAGAGGTGAAACTGTGGCAGAAAAAATGGATTTGACAAGGCTGATGTCAGAAGACCAACTGGAAGAGACAGGGAGCACACACAATGAGGGATAACACAATAAGCCAAGTAATGAGATTATTCAGACCTTGACAATGGGTTTTAGCTACCAGCCATTCACTGACAATTGCTTGCATCACAGTTTATAACATCAGAAGAATGACATATAAAATGCATTATAATGTAGAGGAACTCTTTCCTCTTGAATTTATCAGCGTCAAACTGTGTATGCAACCTGACAAAAGTTACTCTGTATTCTTCACTTCACATCCACATCCATTCATGGACCCCCTCATTGGTACTTGTCCCTGCGCACCTATGAACTTTTAAATGAGTTCTTGTGGGATGGGAGGAGAAGCTCATGTAAATCCCAGGCTCTCACTGTGGGTTTATCCTGCTGGCTTAAGCCCAGGCGTCTCTCTCTCTCTCTCTCTTTCTTCCTTTCTCTCTCTTGCACTTTCTCTCCCAAAGACTGTTAGCTCGGCTGTGGCTGAGCTCACTGAACTGAACTCTCTGATTCCCCACCGCTGTAGCATTTCCTCCAGCTCAGAGGCTGCTGTAATGAGCTCCCCGAATGCTGTCTGCTGATTGTTTTCACGGAAGAAGCAGACACATCCTCAGCCCACAGTTTAGTAGCAGTGCCTGTCTCCTTCTCTTTGAAGCATGAACACAACGGTTGTCACCTCGTCCTTTCTCTGTTCAAGTTCAGCTGCTGCATGAACCTTCTGTGGCTTTCATATTGGTGCAACTTTTAATTAATGGGAGACTAACTGCAGTGACATGAAGGGTCATCTCTGCGCTCAGACTCAGAATAAAAATTTTTTTTTCATGAAAAACCACCAAACCACAATGATCAAAGAAAAAAGATTAAGCTCAACTTTACTTTCACTTTAATATCAAGCAGCAGGGCAGACAGTTTGATGTAGTCACTTATTACGATATAAAAATCATCTCAATCTCTTAAAAACACCAAAGATAAAAAGGCATTATTTTGTTAAGTGTTAGTCAAGTCTTTCTGACATGATGATTCTTTATGCTGTAGATGATTGTTAAGGTAAGATATGGATCAAGATAAGTGATCTGACTGATGCTCTATGACAACTGCTATGAAGACATATTTCTCATTTAGTATTTAGCTCTTTGGATTGTCAGTTTTGTCCTAAATCAGTTGCAATTTCTAAACTCAGAGGCGGCTCGTCCGTTTAAGCTGATTAGGCAGTGATTATCCAAAAGGATCCAGTGTAGTTTAAAGGAACTGCACACATTTTGACTTACCCTTTTCCTTTTTATAACTTCCTTTTTATTATACTTGTCCAGGACAAGTGTAGGAATAGCATTTTTTAACGTTATGTGGCACTTGTTAAAAACTGAGTGATATTTATTTAATATCTGATTGTGCTAGGTTGACCTGGGAGTTACTAAACTCTGTCTGAAGCTTTAAAATCCATATGAAAGGCAGAAAAGTAACAGGAAAAAAATGTGTTTCATTTTATGTAATGTACCATTATAAGATTTTCTTATGTCAAATGCTCTCATCTGCCCTGCTGCCAAATTACAGGAAACCAAAGCAACTCTGCGCCCTGTTGTGGAAATACAAGCTGGTCGTTTTTTTAAATCCTCTGTGTTAATTTTTGCATTGCTTTGCTGTCGACTGCTTTAGACTGAAACTAATAGTTCGCTGTGGAATCTAAAACAAAAACGACAAGGAAACCATTTGTGCATTCTCTCGAGTAATAGCAATAAACACTTTTGACTGATATATTCTTTTTCTGAGTGCAAGTTGACTTCAACTACGTCATTATTACCAGCCATTTTGATATTGCTGGAAATAATGTCATAATGATATATTTTCTACTTTGGTATTTAACTAAATACAGTGAAAGGATGCATGTTTGGAGAATTGGTTGCACGTGACAAACTTTTTCTGAGGACATGCAAATGCATGTCAGATTTGTACAGTGTACCCCATAGAAAAACTGACACAGTATCCTATTAAATTTAATCTACACCAAGATTAATAAAATTCAGATTTGTTGTTATTGCATAAAGTAGGAAAATAGGAGATCAAGTTAAACAGTTTTATGCAACTGCTTTGGATAATGCTTTGCTTGAAAAGCATAGCTGAATTTACATTAATAGCAAAAAATAAAGTCCTATTCTTCTTTTGTGACATTAATCTTGCTGCTGCCTCACTTTTAAAAATCCGCTCAAGTCTTTGAGTTTTTGTCAAAAAGAATCCTTCGAATAGATATACAATTTTAAAATAGTTATCTACTCAAGAGCAAATTATTGCCTTGCACTTACTACTATTGTTCACAAAAACATCCACAATAAGTTTGCAAGGTAAACTGCCTGTGGGCTTTCATCATGCAATGTCAAAGTCCTTTTGACACTATCATACATAATGCAGTCCCACACCCACACATGAAGAATCCAGAGATAGTGCTGGCAGACAACTTTAGAGCACTACCGGAAAGTGTGAGATGCAGACAGATAACCCCCAACATGTTTTCTAATAGGGTAATTTATCTAAACAGTGACCACACTGTAAAAAAAAAACAACAGCCAGCAGCATCCCAGGGGCCCACCAGATACTGCAAAGTGCAACATTCTAGCCTTACTGTCGAACCACCGTATAATAATGGGGAAATATAATGTATTCATTTTTATCAGGTAGGTCTAGGATTCGATATTATTTCATGGCGTCTCCGTCAAGGGAAAAGTGTTGAAAATTTTTTTTAGAATAGAAGAGAAAACTTTATCTGACACCAACAGTGACATAAATTTCTCCTTGACAGGACTCTATGCACACATAAAACTTTCAAAAAAAAAAAGAACATAAGATAAAAATAGTAAAAAGGATCTTCAAATACCTCTGCTGAGAGCTGTAATTGCAGTAGGGATGAATGACTTTTATTTTGTTGTTTTCCTGGCCAGTGGGACTTTGTTTCTCCTGTCTAAAGGGAGGAGACTGAATGATTTTTTTGTAGATAAAAAACTAAAGAAGAAAAGTCCTAATGTTTGAAATATGAAGAAATGTGTAGCACTTTGAGAAATACACTTGATTTCATTGAGTATTTGCCAAGGGGAAGATTAATAACAACTTAGATTTACTTTTGTAGCAATGAACTAAAATAAAATTGTTAACAGTAGCAACTTCTGGAAGTAATTAGTGAATTTTGTGCAATCTGTACCAACTCATGTTGAAGATTTTTACTAATTATTAAGCCTAACTCCTAGTCAGAAGCTGTATGAGCACACTCTGACAATTTTTTTTTTAATTTAAATTCAGCAACATTGTTTGCCGACCATGTTTGGAATGCTTAGTTCTAATAAATGCAGCAGAGGAATTAGATATTGTCAACAATCTGACTGCAACTCTACTACTCTGTAATAGTTGATTTATTTTTTTTTTAAAAAGAAGCAAAACAAGCTTGAATATGATAGCAACTGTGTATTTTTTTCTGCAAATACAAAATCAAAGAGGATGTGTTGCATCCGAGTACTTGCTCTCCACAAAGCCTGAAAACCGCAAATTTTACATTCTAATCCTGCCGGAAAGAAAAATAAAACTGTGGGAACAGCAAAGAGTGGGGTTGTATTCTCTTAGAAACGTGTTGCTGAATTACAAATGTATCATATTTTTCAGCTTGACTTTTTACATCATGCTGTCTATACTGACTTCCTTATTTCTGCTTCCACTTGAAGGAGGCTTGATAATATCTTTCTGCAGTAATTTTGTATTCTAAACGTTTCATGCAAAAACACCATCTGGTTTTGCATCTGCTCCTATTAGACAAGCCAGGAACCGGTTCTGCTGCCTTTCTCTCAGAAAACCCTTTATTTTCTACTGATTAAGACAGTTTCAGCCCAACCCAATTGCTACTGAGTTTTCTTGAGTCTTTATTCACTGTGGATGAGAGGAAAAAAGAGTACGGAACAGGATGAGGTTAGAAGACAAGCAAATGTAGTGGAAAGTAGGACAAGGTGGCCCGACAACAGACCTCAGGCTACAAACTGCATTAAACTTATGCAACCTCCCACCAGTTCTTCTGATTTCTTGTGCTAATACTACGCAGTAGCAACATGCTCTCTCTGTTAAAAACAAACATTCACCGAAGAAGGTTATAAGGTCAAAAACTAGAAAACATTATGTATCAGCTAAAAAATTAGATCTAGTTAACCTGTATCAGAAAAAAACTATTTTTCCAGAACAGATTTGTTCTGTTTAATTTTTTTTACACTTGAATGTTTAAGATTAGACAAAAAAACATTTGTAAGTGAAGATTTGATTTATTATGGTAAAAGGCTGTTCAAACCAAACTAGCCCTGTGTAAATATATTTATTCCACCTGATATGTGGTATATTAGCTGTGACTCAGAAGCCACACGCTGGCCTCATTGCCACCTGTCCTGTACAATAAATAAATCCTGTATCTAACCTGTATGACAACAGAAGACCATCTAAAGCACTCCAGACCTAACTTGCCTTAAGGTCAGCATTCATTATTGATTATTCAAGACAAACTGCACAAACATGTTATCTGTGGAATTTTCTAGGGTGAAAAACACACAAAGGAATGTCTCACATTTCCCAAAAACGTCTAGATTACTTTTGGAAAAATACTTTGCTGACTGATGAGACAAAAGTAAATGTAAAAATGTCTCGGTCCCATGACATCTGATGTAAAACTAACCCAACATTTCATATAAAGAATATTGCAGTGAGTCAATAGTGTGGTGCCCTGGGCCTACTTTGCTGTAAGTAAAGGGGTTATCAATTCTATCAATTTTAAATTAAGGTCAGGTTGTTTTGGATAGGTTTTTTTTTTCCTTTTATAAATTAACTAAATTAAAAATTGCTTGTTCATTTTGACTCATGTTGTCTTTGACCGATCATAAATTTGCTTATCTGAAACTTTAGTCCCACAAATAAGGATAAGAGGACAACATTTGTAATAATTTTCACAGTGCTGTAGATTAAAGTGCAACACTGAGATTGGTTTGGGAGTCAATTAAATCTTCATTCATCTCCCTCACTTTCACTGTACAGATTAAGCAAAAAACAAAATTAACCGCAGTTGCTCCCTGGAAATCTAATTTTCTGTCAGAGCAGCTGTAATCAGATGAGTGGTTTTGCTGAGGGTCACAATGCCCCCATAATTGCCCGAAACATTTGACACCGTGATGCTAAAAACTTTAATCGGCTTGTTTAAATATGTCTGGATCATAATTTGTGAGGTAAATCCTTCAACCCCGATGAATGCACATACAACATGTCCGCTTTATTTTATATCCAGAACACGTAATCTGCAGCTGATAGCGCTGGGGAGGCAATCACGTTTGATACAACCTGATTGCGGAGAGCCGAAAGGGTTATTACAGTCTGCTGTGTCAGACAATGGAGATCCAGTAGTGTGTTTTTTTAGTATGTGGCTGATTTGAGGTAAAGCGCTAGACAAGCAGGTGAAACAGTGTGGCTAAACTGCACTGCAGCATGGGCCCCGAGGCTCGTTCATGACATGATGGATGCAAGTAGCCTCCACTTCTAATCTCACCCCCTTGAGTAAAACTGAAAAGAGAAATGTCGCACAGCTTGATGTGCGTGAACTCGTTAGTTGCAGGGTATTAGGTTAAATGTTTAAAACGACAAATCTTTTAACGTCTCCACTTTTCCTTGAGTCCTTTGATATCTAGCTTGTTCAGTTTTTTTCACCCCCTATAACTAATATCTTGGTGTTCTTCAAAAGCTTCTGTTTGTCTTCACCCCTAGTTATGTCTCCCTCTCACACCTTTTACACAACATCACTCACTGATTCTCTCCTGTCACTCCATAAGCTTCTCACCAAGACAACTGATTTGTCAGATTATCTGCCTCCGCCTCAGTCTCTGCTGACAGAAGCTCTGAGTCTCATCCACATGCTTTGCTTGCGGTTAATTGCAATGAGTCAGCACTTTCTAAATTTTTAATGAAATTTAAAGAAACTGACTCCTTAATATGCCCTTACCACACATCCATTTTAGTCTTAACTGTCCAATTAATTCACCTCAACTTCTCAAGCTTTGCAGTCAATCGTCTGGACACAAAATCTCCTCATAATAATGGAGTCATTTCTCTTCAGACGACCTGAAGTCATCAATGCATGGAAATGATGGCTCTGCCAGATCCCAGTAAATTGTAAACTGATGGAGCATGTGAAAGGAAATCAAGAAAAATAGCATTTCCAAGAAGAGGTGAGATGATGATTGAGATTTCCAGGCAGAATTAGTCATATAGGCCTGGAAGACTCAAATTGAAAATGTTATGTCCTCCTGTCTTTTTCATTTTTTTTAAGGTTTAGATTAAAACTGTAAATATGACATGGCAAACAGGCGCACTTTTCTTAAATGTGTCTCTTAACAGTTAGCTGTGCTAACCAGCTAACTGTCTGACACATGATCACAGGAGCAAAATTTGATTGGCTAGAAGCTGCTTGACATAATTTAGTGCTGTTTAATTTGGCCTGGGTCACCATAAGGTCACCACATTTGTGGGTGATTTTTGCAGATTATTTTTTTTTCTGGTAAAATTAAAGTAAAACAAATAAAAATCATACATGTAATTGCACAGAATAAATAATCAACGTCTGTGATTTCATTTTTTTCCATAATAAACAAGCCACAGAGCCATGCTTATTTATATCTACAATCACAGCAATTATTAAAATGTTAAAACAAATTGAACCGTGTTAAAAACAGCCGGATGCAGAGGCAATTTTATTTTGTTGGCACAGAAATTGAGGATAATAATTCAAAGCACAGTAGATAAAATAAAGTCTCTACAGCTGATAATTGAGAACTGCTCAAAGAGAGCATTTTCCAATTTTTTGTTTGATAAAAATCAATAACAATGACCCAATAACCTTATAGTTTAACTGTGCCTTGGTCAGATGACTGTAAAAGTTGGGTTTTCCTCTCATCCAAAGATCCTGGAAGAATTTGTAAATATTACTCAAAGTCTGATGAGCTGAAGAGATGAAATCAAAAGAACAGGCCCATGACCATGGATGATATAAACAGGTTGTCAAGAGAGGAAAGAGGTTAAACAGGTTATTTGTTGGTTCTAGCCTTGAGAAATACTTCAGTAAAAAGCTAGCAATTATTCACAATTTAAAAAAAGAAGTTATTCAAAGTACAGGAATGCAGAGTGTGTGGAAAACAAATTGACACAACTAATAATTTCTCATGTGGAAGATAAATGCATTCAAGTAATTATTTTTTTTTTTCGTTTGAGATTATGTTACTGGATAAAAATAGAAATATATTCCAAGATTTTCTTTCAGGAACCTCACAGCGGCTGAGTGTAGCCTTTGTTTAATCTCCCCGGACTCTCAGCTAAGCTAAGCACAAGAGTGGAAAGCTGAGTTTAGATTAGAGCTGGTGGGATGCTGAAGTAGGGCGTGGGTTTCTGGAGCTTCACTGATTAGAAAGAAAGCTTTGCAGAAAGCCCTGCAAATATAAAAGGTGTCATTCACATTGTGTATAAGAAATGATCTTCAAATCTTCCCCCCACTAAATATTTTTGATGCTTTCATGGTAAAATCTATCTCTGCAGAAGCACCTTTGATATCAGTGTATAGATCTTACTGTTTTCTGAATAATCACACAATTTAAGAAAACAGCAACACAAATACACAAATTTAAAGTAACGTTGTGGGGTAAAGGAAACAGCAATTTACAATGTCAGGGAAAGTAGGCGGCTAAAACTACATTTTATGGTTCAGTAGCATTGAAATAATTAAACCAAATACCAGAAAACGATCAGATTTTATCGACAAATGCTACTACATAATAGTAGCATTTAATTTACAACATAAAATAATACAAAATAAGTGCAGTAATTGTTTTTATTAGTTTGCAATTATATTATACTTCAGATCTAATAATCTGATTAGAGGTGAAAAACATCAACTTCTTAGCTGTTTGTCAACTAAAACACTGTGTTTTTCGACGTAGTTTTGGATCTTGAATATTTTGAAATCTGATGCTTTTGTTTTATTCTTTCAGCTTCTTTTTTTCAGCTTTTTCCTCTGTTTAATTTCTGCTCATCAAAAACCACTCCATAAAGACACATTTGATAGCTCTACTTCACTGCCAGCATAATACAACCAGCCGGTCAAATGTTTCCAGTCAGTAATGCTAACTAACGGAGGTGTCACGAGTTCATGAAGGTCTACAAATTAAATTGGCACGAAGAAGATTAAGCTGTTTTCACCCTTGACATTTCTGTCACCACATAAGCCACAACCACACAAGCTCTGTCCAAAAAAGTGAAAAGATGTTGCAGGAGTAAGAAGGGTGTGAAAAAAGAGCAGCAAGAGGGACATTAAGTGGGTTGGGGGTGGACAAGATGCCACAGACGTAAACACACACAAAACAGACAGAAGAATGACAAACACACTTAGACAAGGAGCACTAACCTTAAAGCTCCAGTAGTTGGGCTGTTGCTGTGGAGTTTCATGAAGAACAAAAGAAAGAAACACGAGAAAGATAGAGAAATTACTCTCTCGAGAATCATACATAATAATTGCAAGAAAATGCAAACTTTAAAAACATTAGTTGAAATGTAACAACGATTTTTTTTTATTTATCCTGCCTTCTGTAAGGATTTACTGTATATTGCTGACAGGTAAATTTAAAGCATATATGGAAAACACAAGCACTGACTGGTCAATGATGGAGGTAATGGCTCCGCTTTCAGGCATCAGGTTACTGAAAACCTGACATGAGATTGTGTTATTATAAATGAAATGAAAAGAGCAATATTAAGTAAAATCAGCAGTCCATTCTCTCCTTGCAACGTTGGCTTTTCTCCCAGATTTCAACACTGGCAAACAACCATTTTGTCCCCTTCTTGCTCTCTGGTTTCTTCCAATCTCCTTCCACCTGCTGCTCACTTTTCATCACAACCCCCAAAGCTGACCTGCTAATTTGCAACACTGAATAACGTAGCAAACATCTGCACATTTGCCATTCCTGCTGGTTGGACATTGCAGAAAAAGTGCTAACATATCCATAAAAGGCCTAAGGTAACAAGACTTAAAATAAGCCATAATTACCCCATAGTTAAAACCAGACATAGTCACTGCTGGCCTAGCAATATCTCAAGTTGACGATACGCAATATTAAAGATGGAGCAGAGTTCACAAATCTCAATTGTAATTCCAACTCCACTTTTATACTTCTCTGCAGGCAATATTCACCCAATTTAGGTTCTCTTCTATAAAGTCCACATTACCCTGAGATAGGATTAAAAAAGTGACAGGCATGTTTTTAGTTATGATAGTCAGTGTGTTTTCAATATATATATAATCATAAATTAAATATATGCTTATGCTGAGAATAAACCTATTTCAAGAGTTTAGTTTATTAAAAAGTTTTATAATCAATAAGATTAGAATTTAACTGTGACTTTGATATTTTTCCACAAGCCATGAAACTTGACAGATGCTTTTTTTTTTATGAACAAGGGAGGTACATATCATTAGGTCTTGTTGTTTTATGCTAACTCCTCACAGCAGGAGATCCTCTTCATTAAATGTATTCTGCTTTAGATAAAAACTCATGTCTGGCACTTTTCTGGCTGCAATGTATTTGTGAAAACAGCAATAACTGCTTGGTAATTCAGAGGTGTACCTGATTTATTAATACTCA
Source organism: Poecilia formosa (assembly GCF_000485575.1). Taxonomy (NCBI): domain Eukaryota; kingdom Metazoa; phylum Chordata; class Actinopteri; order Cyprinodontiformes; family Poeciliidae; genus Poecilia; species Poecilia formosa. Next base: position 1,855,149 of record NW_006800033.1, read on the forward strand.
GTATTAGTTGATGTTTTCTTTCTGTTTTGCAGAAAACAGTTGGACATATAATATTCCAACATTTGGCCAAAAATAAAGTAAATACCAACTTCAATGTACTTTTCTAATATAAATGTTGTTTTACTCTGATTAATGTGTTAATTTTATAATGAAAATGCAAACAACAGCACTTAACGCTGACAAAAGTATTCTAGCATTAAATAGCCCCTCCATATATATGTTCTTTGTAATTAAGCATACTTTGACATCGAGGTTTATCTGTCAAGCTGCTTCTTTTGTGAGTTTGCTCAGTCAGTTGCTGCATTCATATACGCTGTTTTATAAAAGGAGTCTTCTGGAAAAGAGCCAGAGCTTTGATAATTATGTTACAGCAATAGTAAGAACTTCAACAACCTGGAAACAAAGACGCAGCTGATAATGGCTGATTAACTGAGAAATCCAGTTGTTCCTTATATAGTACTTTAATATTAGAGGTATGTGAACATATAGGCTCAGACATATGCCAAAAGAAAAAAAAGACATCAAAATTTCAACCTACGCTTCTTTCTCCTTTAACATATAAATGACTCCTGACAAACGTCATAGCAGCTAGAATGAAAGACAACGCTTTGATGTAATGCTGTGAAAAAAAGTCTATACTCCTGCCAGCTGTGCTGTTTGTATTTTTCAAATGTTTTTGGTTGCTGTTGTTGAATACAAACATGTATTTTTTACACTCCTCAAGCATTGGTTCAACAAGTGTAAATAAGCTATTTTAAAACGCACTGGATGGATGAATTTGTTAATAATATCATGTTCTCTGAGGAGAGGTTGCGTTAGGGGTTAATGGGTCATTGATAATGGGTCTGTGTCAGGGACGAGCTAATCATGAGGTCTCTCCAGAGTAAAAGTAAACTGGCCTTGACTATCCGGTTATATTGAACATAACCAGAAAGTTTCATCATCTGCGGGGAGCCCAAGGGCATCATTTCAATGTTGTAAATAAAAGCAATTAATTTGTTATGACACTAAGAAGAATGATTTTGTTCTTACCCGCAAGACAAAATAAGTCAGAGACACCAGCTTTAATGGCGGAGAAGAAATTTGTGGTTTTGTGCATCTGTCTTTGGCAACGTCTGTTGCATTAATAACGTGCACTTGTGATGCTAAGGTAAACATATCTAATCCTTTCTGCCCGCTTTGCTGACAGAGGCAGATAAACACAGCTTGGACTTTGAGTTGTAAATACTACAAAAAGCAAACTGGAGAGGGTTTATTTGATTATGTTACCCCTGACAACCATGCAATTAAAGAACATTTTCTGTCGTAAGAGTACATTTAACAACTTATTCTATGCTTTGCTGCAAATTTACAAGCAGCTTCTTATGTCACTTTATGCCTTAAGCGGATAATTACTGCGGTCTATTTAAGATGTCAGATTAAACTTAGAACTGAGGGGTCAAATGAAACTCTCACTTCAGAAATGTGAGAATCATCTGCACAATTAAACATTCACACAGACACGTGCAAGTGGAGTCCAGCGAAGAAACGCAGCCTCAAAGAGTGGCGCGCTGCGTTACCTGACCTGCATGTAAAGCAGACTCTTTACTCCCTCCCTTCCCTCCTCCACTTTTTCTCATGTCGTCATCTTCCCTGCTCCCCTCCATCTCACTCCCCTCCATCTCACTCATTCTTACTCGTGCACCCTAAATCATCCTGTGGTCCAGTTTAGTTGCAACACAACAGCAGCTTTCGCTACCCATTCTAAAAACACAGATAATATCTGCACAGAAAATCAACCCCACGCTCGAAGGGAGACACGAAAAGCTTTGTGCACAGCTTTTACTATCGTCCCCTCAGCTTTTGTCTGCTGTGGGTTTCCGCCTGCTGAGGCATATGCACTCTGTCACTACAACAACCACAACAAACATAACAGGCGTGGAATCTAATCCCAGCTGGCACATCCTTATCCCACACACACACGCTCACATACACACTTCTCTGCAACAGCTTCCAGCTCCCAGTTAAATCTCACCTGCAGAGCACCTGTGCCTGTCCAAGACTCCAGTCACCCCAGACTGTCCATCAGGTGCAGAAAATCCTCAGCGCATTTTTTTTTCTGTTTGCTCGTCTCTCCCTCCCTCTGCTTCTCTTACAAATCTCCCTCTTCCTCATTCAAGTCCCTCTCTTTCCCCGTCTCGCTCTACAATTGCACATGCGGCGGAAACTCTTTTTTTATTTAATTCATTACAACACCAGCCGATTAACTCCTTCACAGATGGGCGGTCGTGTCCTGCTGGTGCTGGTTAATTGGTCAGTGGACTGCTTGACTGCGACCACGAACCCCCGCCCCCTTCTGGCTTCCCTCCACGAGAGAAATGACAAGGAATCCTGGAGTCTGCTGCTCCCTCCCTGGTGCAGTGAAAATGCCCTGTCACTTCAGGATCCGTCTGCTCACCGTGCTGTCCCTCCACTCGTCAATCATTTCTGTCTTCATTATTGTCCCATTCTTTCTTCTCCACACAACCTGACCTTTGCAATACGATATCCCTTCGTGCCTTATATGGGAGTGGTTCCCAAGGCAACCGGGACTCCACCTGTCGTTCACCCACCCAACTCTCTCTCTCAATCCCTTTCATTCTCTCTCTCCTCTTCCCTCGTGTGCTTTTTTGTCACGTCATTACGCCTGAATTTTCCCAAATTTACATACAGCAGCAGCGCTTACATGCCCTTTGCATGTTTGCTGCAGGGACGGAAACTGTGAAACTGGTTCTTACATAAGCTACACTTCAAAGGGGCAAAAATCATTTAAATGCTTAAATATGTCTTCCTTCACCTCACGGGATCCAGTTTTGTCCCCCAAGGTAACACTTTGCAGGATCTGCCAAGCAGAAACTAGCCAATACTCGACAGATACAACATAAAAATCCTTGCAATGTATCATAAAAACTAAGGGTGCATTCACATCGGCCCTGTTAAGTCTGCTTTAACCAAAATCTAGTTTGTTTGCCTAGGAAATCCAGTTCATTTGGGGAGATGTGAATGACATCACAGAGGTCTAGCTTCGGTTGAAGTGAACTCTGATGTGGTTTGGTTTGGATGCATATGTGTATGAAAAGCTGAGCAGAGGTCGCTCCAAAAAAATGAAGAAGGGTATGGTGCAGGGCAATCTGTTTAAATACAACCAAAACAAACTCGCTAATCTAGTGCTAGCAGGAGAAATGTTTTGTGCTCCTTTGCCAAAGTCAAACAAGAAGTCCTAGTTCAAATCTGACAGTACTCCATTTTTGTTTACATTTCATGAAGAAGGAAATTGTGGTCATGTCTCCTTTAGAAGTAATCATATTTCCTTTAGTGGTTCTTGGTCCAGCGGCACCACAGGTGATGGGGTAAATATGTTGACACAGTGCGGTGTGAAAGCGAACCACTCAAGCTAAAAATGTTACAAATGGTGCAATTTCTGTCCCCAGTTGAATCAAGTTTACCAAACTATCAAGTGTGAAAACAATCTAAGTGTCTTTAATGCACAGAAAAATAAATACAACATTTCAACAGCATAAAAATCGCCAATAATAATTGTAGAGCTGCAGCATCTACACTAAACAACCCGGGTCAACAAAAAATTTACCTTTTATGTAAATTCATTAAATAGAATAACAACAACAACAACGGTGATATAACAAAAGCACTTTCTTCACAGCCATAATCTTTTTTGTACTGATCATACTTCACAACTTTCTGCAACTTTAAGTCGATCTGTGGTGAGTTCAACTGACTGGACTTGATTTGGAATGGAAAACACCAAACAATAAAGCTGAAGAAACTGTCTTTAGGCCCCTGAGACTTGATTGTTTCAAAACACAAATCTGGTGAAGGACATAAAACATTTTGGGAGGATGAAATTTGACAACCATTATTTGAAAATATAAAAAAACTCATAGGCAGAGAGTCTTTGCAGATAGGAATATCTCCAGAAGGTTATTGCATGCACTTTGCTTATGCTCTCCACTAACCAGTACTTAACATTAAAGTGGTCATATGGAGATGGAAACTTGCTTGAAGTTGGCAGAATCACAACTTAAAGATTACTGGACCCAGAGACACAAAACTCTCTGATGCGATGAAACCAAAATAAAGCTTTTTGGTCTGAACATCACAACTGGAGAGAAGAAGGAGGTACTACTGATCACAAGATGTCTCTCTGTGTCTTATTTATGAAATATCTGTGAGTATTACAAATTTCCTTTGAAGTGATAATAATCCGGTTCCAATCCCGACACGAGTTTTCTCATCTTGTGCCTCAACAGAGAACATAGTAAATTTGCTTTGACAAAATCCCTTTAAACGTTGTTACGGTTAACTTATTCTATCGAGTTTGTAGTGAATCTAAATAAGCCATAAAATGTAGTCACTGTAATAGCCTTTTCCTACTTGCAACATCTTAGTAAGACCTCACTCATCACTGCTGTGGAGCGAGGAGTTGCCTGCTCCGTATCTGCCGAATAATAGTCCTGTGTTGGACTTCAGAGTGAAAATTCTTGCAAAAAACAGTCAGGGTAAATAAAATTGCTGTTCTTGGTCATGTTCAAAATGTCCCTTTAGGGCTACACTTTAAATATCCAAAAATATTTTTTTCAGTGTCACGGTTACATTCCGTACAGCTTGTGAACAAAATGTGGCAAAGAGAGCCAGAAAGATGCAGCACCAAACACAGTCTCTATTTCAGCAGTAAGAATCATTGCAAACATGGTTAGAAAAAGGTCATGAACAGGAAAAGGGCTGCAGTTCCTAAACACTGACTAGGGTGTGGCTGGCAAAGTCAAATTTAGAACAACAATAACATGGTATGTTTGTTAAAGGTGACCTATTAGGCGTCCTTGATTTGGTTAGGATAGGTCTATGAACTATACAAAGCATGTTCATTAAATTTTTTGCACAAAATCATTTTAGATAATGAGATTTAGTCTGCTCAGTTCTGCCAATGTTTACACTTGACTGTGAAAATGGCTGAAGGCAAATTCACAATTACACAACCGTCTATATTTGAAAAGCAGAAGTAGAGCCTCCGGCACAACCAATAAGAATGCAGCAAGTGGTTTCTGAATAGTAAATCAACAACAAAACACTTATCTTTTCCACCAGCCACCGTAGTGCGCACACAGCAGTAAAACCAGCTAACCAAATGTCCTGGAGCTCAGCTTGGGTTGCTACAGGCTGGGCTTCGCTGGGGTTGCTTTGCTTTGCTGGAGTTACTAGGTGAGAGGCAGTGCTTGCTGATTTGTGACATTACATTCGGAAGGCTTTTGAAACTTGTAATTTCAAAAACCTGGTTTTTAACTTATTGTCAAAAACCAGCTGGGTTTTTTAAGCATTTGGGCTGTTTTTAGAAGCAGTAGAAACCCAAGTGAAAGTATAAAAATATGCCAAATGTGAATTTTGCATAAGATATTCCCTTTAAGTTAGGGACTTTGATACCATCAATTTAATACTCCCTAGATTAGAACCATGATCTGACACTTGAATCTGGACACGTCAACTAAAAACAGCTGCTTTAATTATCCAGTACAAGTCTGTTTTGTGTCCTTTAGAATGGACTATTGTTAGACTAACAGTGATATAATTCACAAGCAGCTAAAAAGCTGACAATAGTGCATCAGGAAATAAATGGAATTGCAGACACTTTTGCATCTGCCTTAAGTCACAAGTTAACACAATTATAAAAAAAAAAAAACATATCTCAGGGCATCAGTAAAAATACATAACAAATATTATTACCTGTTCTCTAGCAGACCGATCCGAGGAGCCCCTCATGCTGGCATGGGATGGTGAGGGTGATGGTGGGTTGTGGTGGGGGCTGTGATGCGGATGCTGCAGCTGCTGCTGCTGCTGCTGTTGCTGCTGCTGTTGGTATTTGCTCTTCAGGTGATCCATGAAGGCGTCCCTCTTCCGTTCCATGTCAGCCTTATGCAAGTTGGTCAGGGCCTCCAGACTCTGTGCGGCGCTGACAGTGTGGCGGTGCTCAGATGTGTGCACCAAGCCGACATTGGAGAAACGCCGGCCGCTGTTCCCCAGCGTCCTGTACTCTCGTGGATACTCCAGGTCATCTGTGGAGATCATGTGACTGCCACCACGCTCGGGATCTAAAGGATGAGGATGGAGGAGGAGGAGGAGAAAGAGAAGGAGGGATGAGGAAAAGGAAAAAAAGAGGTAAGAGGAAGGAGGGCGGAACGCGTACGGATGAGAGGCAAATTGCCACCCAAATCCGCATCCAGGAACATTTCAGGGTGGAGACATACAGACAGGCAGCAGACACACACAGGTGGAAACAAGTGAAGCAGAGGGGAGCAGAGAGGAAAAACGGCACAAAGGGGACAGGAGAGAGAAAGAGAGAGAAATGGGGTGGGATGTTAGACTATTTGCCACCAGGACAGAGCAGTTTCTTGCAGAATTATTGATTTCAAGTTCTAAGGGGGAAGAAAAATGAGAAAAGTAAAGTGCTTCTGCAATAGATCAAAGGCAGGGGCTCTAAGCTGAATTTGTTTTGTCGGTTATTCCGTTCTGATATGCCTGTTTGTCTTTAAGTGGCTCTCATGTTTTTATTTAGAAAACAGCCAAAAAGAAATGTCTTGACATTAAGTGATTGAAAGTCAGGTGGGAACATGTAGGAACAGGTACATCATTTCTATCATTACTCTGTCTTACTTTTCTCAGCAACTTCTCCCCATCATTCCCTCAGACACCTGTCACCCGCTGACACTTTCTTTACATGTTCTCACTATCTCTCTGTTCCTTCTGTCCATTTTAAGGACTCCCATCACTCTGACAGCACGTGGCCTTTTTATCAGTGCTCAATCTGACAGGCAATGCAGCCCAAGGTGGAAATCAGACAGGAAGAGAACAAAGACAGGCGGAAGAAGATGGTTACACATAAAATATGTGACTGGAATAGCAATGAACTTAGGAGGGAACAAAAAAGCAGGGAGCCATTCGCCCGGTGAGTTACCTTGCTTAGGATAACAGGCCCCAGCGTTGGCTAAAAGAGAAACATGTGAAGGGTTAATTTGTGTGTTTGTGCACAGATGTGCAAGCAAACACATCAGGTCTAGTTCATATGGCGATGGAAAAAGCTATCAAGGCATGATAGCACTTTCTCTGGGTTACCAGAAGGTAATGCATTATATATGCATCATAATGGATTCAAACAAGTTAACATACGGATGGTGGGATATGAATGCTGTTTGTCTTCCAATAACCTGCTGGAATGAATGATGATGATTATGCATTTTCACAGCAAAATTAAATTGCAAATTACAGTCAGTGATTAGGTGGGGAAAAAAATCAATTTTGCAATTCTGGTTAAATTAAAAGTGTAAAATAAGGCTAAAGAAAGCTGACCTCCTACACATGAAATGCTCATCAGCAGCAATAGGAATAGCTGAACGAGTGAGCAGCAGAGGAAGATTTCTCTAGGCAAAAGTTGCAATTAGACCGGTAATGTACAGAGGAGAAAGACAGACGTTTTCCACATAAAGGATAAACCGACACATAGAGTAAGTCTGTTAGTCGGAGCAGGTCTGTGATAACTCCAGAAAAGTAGAACTCAAACAGCGTACCGATTCTCAACCCACTTCTCACTTTAGTCACGCTCAAAGAGTTCTCGCACTTAAGCGTGATCCTCACTTTTAACACTCTGCCCTTACATCCTTCACATTATGAAGCGCTGATAAACTGAGTAAAGGGCGAGACAGAAAGGAATGACCTCCTGGCTAACAACATTAGGATTGAGTTCTGCCTTGCTCTCCAAGGCTGCCGGTCATATTCATCTAAACTCCCGCTTAGAGCTCCCTCCTATCTGGTTTACACTTCATTAGACTGGAGCTTATTGTGCATCAGCTAACAAGGACCTTACTCAAGGGTCTGATTACAATAGTGAGGAAAGCCGTGGCTGTGTGTTATGGCTTGTTAATGTGCCGGAGTGTCCGCAGCATGACAGTAAAAAGCTGACAAAGCAAAATGATGCACATACTATCAGCTGATTGGCTCCTTCTCTCAGATTCTGCCTTGGTTAGGCAGCCATTCATCACCGGGTAAAACCAGTTTGAACATCGCTGGAAAGTGGAGTGGGAAAATTTTAAAAAACTAACTGAAATGTGAAAACAATGGTGGCTGTTCTTATCTGGTTGTTTACATGTGAAGTTTCTGCACCTACACTACCAGTTACCGCCTTGCTGCGGAGACGGAAACGACATTAGAACTTTCAGATTAAGACTTAACAGTAACATGATAAAATTGAGGGTTTCTGCATAAGGTGCACTGTTTGAGAGGAGTTCTGCTTAAATATTCAACAGTACAGACAAAAGAAATAATTTGCAAAAGAATTCAAAATTTGTTTTTCAAAAACAGATTGCTGTAAGTTAATCACTGCTGAAGAAAAGAAGCCTGTTGTTTTTTGAGGGTTTTTTGTGATTAATTGTTTATATGAGATGATTTTATATGATTTTAAGGCATGTGAACAGTTGCTCTTGTTTTTTCTTCCTCCTCTTCAACATCCTCACTTCCTTAATCCAAACATGTTACCAGGGCTTTTCTTTGAAAGCACAGAAGACACATTTTGAATTTGAACTGCAGCCTGAAACACTCATGCATACTTTGGGGTATGTGTCGTTCTCCCAAGTTGGGACACTGATCTCTATGCTTAAGGGGCCAACCCATGGGCGTATAAGTGTACCTATTGGCATGAAGAATGTCGACTGTTTTAGTTGCTTGGTGAGATTTTTCTTGCTGAGGCCACAGTATTTAGCAGTCTGTCGTTCCCCTACTTTCTATCACTGTTGTGAGAATTTGTCTCCATTAAAGGAGACAAAGAAAGTACTGGAGAAGACACAAATAATACGATTTTGATTTGTTTGAACATTGAATGCAAATGTTCAATCAAGAAATAATAATATACGTTTGACTCTTTCTTCACCCTCTGTTGAGCACCGTCTGCTTGTAATGTTGCATACTTTTCAAGCGTACCAAAATATTTTACAATAGCCAAATTATTTCTCATATAAATTTTCACGTATATTCTTACTGAACTGGTGTGTGTATCATAAGAAAGATAAGGTTTGAAAATGGAAAAAAAACTAAACATATAAGACCTTGTTTGAAGGACCAGAGTGATGAGTTTTTAAAATATGTTTGTCTTTTTGAAGTTGTCAGGTCTGCCAATGTTTTAAATGCAATAATGGAGAAATCCCGCTAGTCAGCCCATTATGTGTTTTGTTGTTCCATTTCACTCTTCAGGAGTTTATCTAAGCCTGTGTGCCTCTGGATGAATAACAACAATAGCAGCACTGAGGTGTTTCACATCCAGAATGTCTGTTTTCTACAAAACAAAAGCCTGAAAGAACTGTAATCACGTTCGTGTTTTTGCACAGCAATTATTACTGTGCAAAAAAAAAGAAGCTCTTGTGCCAAAATATAGGTTGGGATAACAACTTTGTAAACACTCAGGATAATCAACTCTGTTGTGCTAAAAAAGGAATATTTCTTTATAAAACGTGTTTTGATTTCTACCCTAAAAACTTTTCAAACTGCACTCTATAGAGCCGGGCTGCAACACTGTATGAAAAGGCCCTATCTTAAAAGCAGCAGAAGTAGAAGAAGTTGTGTGGGTAGGGATATAAGAAAAGAAAATGGGAACAGGTTATTCTTTTTGTATTCTCAACATTCACAATGAATACATTTCTACATAAGTTGGAAGACAACAACGGTGACAGGCAAAACAATGAGGGCCCACGCAACGGCAGCGTAATTTAAAACACAAATGTGAAAAATGTTGGTGAAAAAAATAAACGCCTTAATGCAATACAGAAACGTCTGCATTTGACTCTGGATCTAACGCTGGATTAATGTGGACACTCGGAGACGAAGAACATGTTGCAGCGCTTTTTTGATCCACTGAATAATTAAGTGCCTGAATGAAAAGAGAGCCTGCTATCTGAATTGATAAGACCAGTGACCTCGGCCATCGAGATCCCAGCTCCACTTGAAGATCAAGGAATGATCCAGGGTCTGATCAAAAGCTTTTACCTGGTTAAAAGAGAGCAAGCGGGTGGGCATGGAAAGATAATAGAAGACAAATGGGCTGAGGGAAATTATGATCTTAAAATTATGGATTCTGCAAGATAAGAAAAAATAACTTGGCATCTCAACTGTAATTGCTGCTTCTGGCTTATGGAAAACAAACTGTATGAAACCTTCTCTCAGCAGTCAATAGGTTTAAATGTTTGATCTTTTTCATAGAACTTGTAGACTTTTCTTCACAAAGCCACCCTTTTCACGGTTTAAGTCACCAGTTTGCACCGCCTTCGGTTGGTTATTTATGCATACAGCTTGTGACACGAACCAATCGCCAACACACCCACAGAAATTATCAAAACACACATTTGAATATTCAGTCTTTCTAAATCCAAACCTTAAACCAACTAACTCAGAAAGACAGCATTTTTTTTTCCTACCTTCTTGTCAGGCTAAAGTCCAAGGGGAACAGGACTTTAAAGTCAGGATTCAAGGATTCTCCCTCATTATATGCAGACTTACACAGTATGGAGAATCAGAGAAAGTGGTTTGAGTGCTTTGATGGATTTGGAAGCGGCAGGAACCGCAGCTTTATATTTTGAGGGTGTAGTACGAGTGGGTCAGAATGAGCAGGGGAATGTACAAGAGTCTTCATGTCTCAGAGCATGATAAGAGAGCCGCAGGCTGCAGCTCTGGATACAGTAGTTAAATCTAATTTCACAGGTATTTTAAACATTCAAATCCCTCCTGAGGCTAATGACTAAACATTGTTTTAAAGGGGCCACATATCCCTTACATCTATTAGCGACACAGGTGTCTGAAGAAATTACAGCTTCCTCTGGCAACCTAATTAGTCTACAGCTTATGTAGCCATTGATGCCTATTTAACACTTCTGTTTTGTTTTATTACAAACACAATCTTCAAAGTTCTTAGAAGGAATTTATGTGACAAGCCTACAAAAGTATCCCATTATTGAGAAGTGAAAGGAAAAGGATACATTACCTCCAAATGCTTTTCTTCAGTTTCAAAGTTGACTGAGCTAACCTGTGCATATTTTAATCTCAGTATAAATACTGAGATTATATTAATCTCAATATAAATGCTGTGAAGCCCTCAGTGGCACATTAGCTAGCAACAGTAAAACAGAATCATGAGGACCAAGAGACACACCAAACAGCTCAGAGATAACATTACAAATAATCTTAATAATCTTAAAGCTGGCTTAAGCTATAAAAAATTGTATGTTGAATCTCAAAATTGATCTTATATACATGGCAGATTTTGTTGTAAAATAATTTTCTTTCAACCAAGGAGTGTGTGATGGAAATAGAGGTATTGGAATTGAAATGAAATCATAAGAAAGCATTTTAGAAGGGGCAGTAAAAGATATTTATGTTTTTATTTACATTTCAATAAAAAGTGATATGTCAGAACTTGTTTATACCCTTCTCAATAGTCCACAGAAGAATTGTTCTGGGCATTGCAGCAATCAAACCTCTTTAATAATTTATCTTTGGTGATGAGCTCCAACTGTTTGAGATTGGAAAACCTTCTTGCTTTCACCCTAATCTTTAGCTCTCCCCATATATTCTGGATCAGATTCAAGTCTGGACCCTTGATGGGGAGCTCCAAAATATTACTTTTACTTACAGTCATTAGAAACATGTTGGTAAGTATTTAGTATTATTCTACACCTGAATATTCCAGATATTTAAATAATTTTCTGCTCGAATGTACCACAATTTGAACATCGCGCTGTACACCAATTAATCCATCATCCAAAAATGAAAGAGTACAGCACAAATGCAAACCTACTAAGACATGGCTTTCCTAAATAAAACAGCAAGGTAAGGAGATCATTAATCAGACAAGCAGCAATGTGTGGTGGAAAACTAACACTGCACAACATCCTATACACAACAACCCTAATATGACAAACATGGTGTTAGCCGACTCATTGTGGGGATGTTTTTCTTTAGCATGGACAGGGAATCTGGGTGAATTTGATGGAGTAATAATAGAGATAAATCTTAGGCAATCCTAGACAAGACATGTTATATTCTGCAGTAGGGCTACAGTGGATTGGCTTTAACCCAGGAATATCTATGTTGTAGTGGAAAAAAAATGCAAATTTTTATTTAACCTGGACAAATTTAATTCAACAAATTAAATGTAAGCAACAGATTTTTTTGATTGCTTTTGAATAAAAAAAAACATTTAGAATAACAACACTGTTGAAGTATTTAATGTATATCAATACACAGCAAGACAAACAATATGAATGCTTATGTGACACAATAAGACCAAGAAGACAACTGCTGTTCTAATTTTAAGCAACATTAAACTGAAAAAAAATGCTTCACTATTGTTTTTGTTTATTAACAAAACAAAGCAGAGAACAGTATCAAAATTATCTATTATGTAAAGAAACATTTATAAAAGGTCCACTAAAGAGTGCATAAGAGCACAAAAAGCATCAATAGTCTTTTCAAATTCAAATTCAAAATACTTTATTAATCCCAAAGGGAAATAAAATTTTGTTGTCAGTTGTCTCTTTGTTGTTTTGTGTTTTGTGCTAAATTAAGGCCAAAACCAATTCAAAGAAATTTGTTGAATTTATTTCAATTGGTGCAAATCATCACTGTTGTTTCTCCATGAGTGACTTAACGATGTTTTATATTTTGTAAAGCTTGTGGTATGGCCATTAAGTCTGTTGTTTTGCAGACAGCTACAGAGTAAAAGCGACTCCTCCTCTCTGACACAGAAACTGATTTGCTGCAAGGCATAAACCAGCTCCTTGTGGACTCCTGGCTGAGAGAGCATGCAGGACACAGAGACTGGATCAGGAATACTGAATCAGAAAATAATGGTGGTGGAAGTAAAGTCAGCAATGTGCAACTCAGGCTCTTCTGTTAATGCTATAAGGAAAAAGAAATTAGCTAAACTGGAAGTGGTTGGCACTCGTAGAGCCATGCTCTATAGGGGACAGTTAAAACAAATTACTAGAAGAACACAAGAAAGGCTGAACAAAGCACTTTAGCAACAGAAGAGGCCGGAGTAGCTGCTACTTTGAATCATGTAATCCACAAAAAGACAGATCTACAATATAAAAAAAATTGAACTTAAGCATGCATTGAATGTCAGCCATTAACTAAGATTTAACCAAGAATGTTTGTCAACCATCAGCTACTTTACTTTTGAGATAAACAGATGGTATGACCCCTGCAAGGAGCACTATGTAACTCTGTATAGTGTTCCTGCTCCACAACTAAATTTCAGTGACCCTCTGAAATGACCCAAGGAAAGATGTTGCTTACTACAGGATTTTTCTAAATCTCTCCATAGGGTGCCAGTTTGTTAGGTCTGTTTGTTTTACTTATAATTTCATGTGACATTGCTACCCTTCACTGTCAATTTTTCCTGCTAGATTTGTTTGATTTACACTTAAAGTAGAAAGTTTATGGCTTAAATTCAATTAAAAATTAAACATAAATTAGTATGCAAACTACCTTCCACCCTAGATCATCTCAAAAAGCTGAGAAGCACTCACCTCTCCTGCTACAACAGGAGAAGCTAGTTAAGAGGGGAAAAGTAAAGCCTGGCAGACAGAGTGAGCCATCACGGGAAGGTCAGCAAGCATGTGTGAGCTGCTGGATGTAATTACAAACCAAGGCAATCAAAAGGCTTCGGGCATCTTAACATAAAACTAACACAGACAGCTGCATAGAAGGTGATGCCAGTACTTTCCCTTGATCTTTAAAACACAATAAAGATGCCAGATCCAACTTTTTACCTCCTGCTCTCCTCTATTTACAATGTTTTCCTACCAGCAAGACCTGCCTGCTTATGATTTTTCTTTGCCCAGTCAACACTTGTGAAGAGTGTAGACAGGCAGCAGTAAATATGGCTCTTACCACAAACCTGTTAATAAATAAAATCCACCACAGAAAGTTACAGTTAGCTAGAGGTTCAACTGAAACACCTCTGGGGTGATCTGTAGCACAAATCTACCGATGTGTGTTTACTCAGCTGAAGGAGACATGAGAGAGACGGGAAGAAGGGAAACAAAATGAAGAAGATAGACACACCTATTTGTTTCAGTTTCAATTGTGATAAAAGCTGGGCAGTAGCAGGTGAGAACACTTTCCAATTACAACCTGTTGTTAAATCAGGGCAGAAGACACATGGGAGCACCTATCGGTGTGAAGAAGACATGTCACTCATCTCATTATAACAGTACAGATACGATTCTCTCACAGGGAAAACCCTACAGCCCCCGAGCTACCTTCAGTAACCAGCTGCAGAAGAACCCTTATGTTCAGAGTGAAATACAGCATAACTGGGGAAACAAAATAACAGGCTGCAGATCGCAATGCCTCTGATAGTTTTACACTCAATTATTTCAATTCAACAAGTGACGCTTTAAACCAAAACTAAAATTGTTGACTTGTCACATCACTCCAGAGTATTCCTATCAAACAGTAACCCAGACAGATATTTAGACAAAAAGGAAAAAAAAAAAAGCTGCACAATTCATTGCACTGCTGAGCCGGCGATGAAAGAAGCAACAAAACGAAACATCAAAGCAAGACTTTACAGTCGGGGAAATGTCATCACCTGTTGCACCATCCACCTGGTGTTGCTTGTTTAGAAAACAACAGGGGAGTAAACTACAGTATTAGCATTTGTTAAAATACTAAATAAAGGTTTAATTTCTATTCATTCTAAACCAAGAAGCTTGTTTTCTGTAGAAATGTTCCAGTAAGGACTGAATTCAAACTGAAAACAGATAATACCACGAAATCACTGCAGTAAATAAGCAAACATATCTGTATTTTTCCATACAGTATTATGGTTATTGCAATGAAAACAAAACCTGTTCAAACCCACACACACACGCACGCACACACGCACACACACACACACACACACACACACTCTCACATAATAAAAAACATAGGACATCTTCTACTATGACAGTAGTTTAGTGAGATTCCCTGGACAGGAATGCTGCTTTTGACCCTGTCTCCACAGACCGCTTTCCTTCTACTAAACTTTCTATTAATATGTTTAGATATCACACTATGTGAACATAGCAAGGACAGTTTGTAGCTTATCCTTGTTATTATCTGCAGAAGGGTTGCCACGTATGCCCTGTTACCACATAAGCCTGTAGCTTTTGCCTTTCAGAAAAAACGGAAAAAATGTTGAACAATGTCACATACATACATAAATAAATAAATAAATAAATAAATAAATAAATAAATACATAATCGTATTAGGTTATAATGAAAGATTCCCACAATCACAATTGTTTTTAGCTTCATGCACAGCCCAAAGATATGTTAGAAAAAGTGAAAAAGTGTAGAGATAACGGGATAATTTCAATAAACTGAAAATTGTTGTGGTGGTTGTACTTCTTTGGAATCTTTCTCTTGTACTGTATATTGAATACTAATGTAAAATGTTTGTTTTGCTAGATTAGAGTGTTTTCCCATTTTTCTCCCCAGATCACAAAGTCTGTAAGACACTGTAGGAGATTATTGTACATTTAACCATTAATTTCTTAAAAGAAAAAAATAAAAGGCTATGGCTAATGGACTCTTAAACACCATCTGGAATTCCAGGGAGAAAAAGAAGAAAATCATTTCTCTGAATGTTTAGAGGTAAGCAATGTTGTAAGTTGATTGATTTTAAATAGGTTACACATTGGAGAAGCAAGGTAATCTCTTTTTTGTTTGTTTTTGAACATAAGAAGACATTTCAGAACCAAAGTAATGCTCTTAACAAGATTATCATTATTAAAATATCTTTTTGGAGGGCTCTAAACCTGATTTGTGCTGCTGCTATGTGATGTGAGCCCGAGGTTTAATGATGACAGGCAAAGTTGCACTAAATCTTGTCAGACTCGCTGCTAATAGAGCTGCTTGCCTGTTAAGGTTACCTGTTTAATAGGGCAGGATTACTAAGCTGGCTCAGGCATTGAAATTAATTGCTGCCTCTCTCAAAGCAGACCTGCTTTGAGCATCTTCTTGCTGCCAGTCTCACTACCAAACATAGTCAACAGAATAACCTAACCAGCAATCTCAGATACCCACACATTTATTGTCAGATTAGTGAGGCTTTTGCCAATGGTTTTCAATCAAATTGGTGAATTACATTGCATGCTGAGATTCATCAAATGCTTGCATGAGCTGATTACATGAGAACAGATGCAAGCAGCAGTTATGGAGAAGTGCCCAAACACGCGGGTAATGTTAGAGATGGGACACATTCAGCAGCACGAGTGAAACAGAAGCGAATGTTCAAGCAGTGACAGTGATACTAGCAATTAGCTGGATTTCGCTCCATGGCAGTATGATTTGAAAATGCCACTGTGTAGGATTTGATATTAAACTCAAATGCTTGGCTTTATGTCTGCCATTTAAAAACCAGTTAATGGACTGTAGATTCTGACGACTTGTCATTCAGCTTTATTTTAAGTTGCTCTTAGTGCTGGGTTCAGCTGGTGGCAGGAGCACCAGCATGTGTGACAGGACGGAGCTTCAAAAGACACTAAACGTTGTATTTTACAGAAACGATCGATTAGAAATCTCCTTGACATTTTTCGCTTCTTTGTACTCTAAGATGGACAATATTTCTTGTCCTCTACCTGGAAGACTCACCATCTGCAGTCACAAAAGTGCTATTTTTTTCTGAAATTGTAAGAAGAATGGAAGCCACATTGATGGGAATTATCTTGACAAGGTAATTGGACCACTCTACCAAGATTTTCTTTAATTGGAACAGCAAGAAGCAAGAAAAAATGACCTTAAAAAACCCCAGAATCAATTAAAACAACTGGCAATTATCTCTGCAAAAACTGGCATCATTTCCTGCTGCAGATTTGTTGCCTTAGCAACAAGTCAGCTGTTAAACAAAGCCGTTTGCAGCCAATACACATGCACACAAACATATTGAAACAGCAAGTGTATAGATAAAGGATGCACAAGCGTCACATGGCGAAGGCGTAGTCGGTGACAGATGCGAAACAAGCAGGGCATCTTAGATTACAAGTTGTCCTGTCAATACGGCACCCATAGATCTGTGTTTTGATGCAGATCGTCATTTGTCAAAGTGTACACTGCATGCTGTGCTGTCGACCGGCTTTGGAAAAGACAAATTGGAAAATCAAAGGAGAGGGATGTGCATTTCCCCTCAGCTGTCATTCAGAACATTTTATATAATATTAAACTAAGCTCTTTCATCACAAAGTAAGACTTTTATCTTCTGTATTAAAAATGGCATCTGAGGACAGTGAGATCAGAAACTACATGTTGATATAAAACAAGTTGGAAGTTAAGTGAAAACTTTAATATTTGAGAAGGAAACCAGCCTTTTTTGTCGTGTGATCTGTATAGGAATAGGAAGTTAAGCGGCACACAGCAGTCCCTTGTGGGGAGTTAGTGTAATTGCTCGTCCAGCCACAGAGGACAGTGTAAAGAGCAATTCCCTTCAAAACAGCAACTCCAGCTTCAAATTAAATTTTTTTCCAGTGCACCCTGGCTGTTAATAATTTGATGCAACCTTATACTTAAAACTTCACTTTTCTTCTCTGTAGGTATCCATCTATATGTCATGACAAAAAAACTTGGAGAAAATTACTTACAGCAAATGCATCATAAATAGATGTGCTTGTTTGCTTCAGTTTACTTTAGGGCCATTACTTGGCAAACAGTTTCTAAAAAAAAAAAACATGTAAATTGTCTTTAGTTTGAGTGTTCTTCTTGTTATGTACTAAAAATATTCTCCAAGGTCAGTATAACTAAGTTCCCCTGACAATATCAGACTCAAATGAGTATATTCCATATGTGTGCACCATTTTCAATCTACCGTGAAGTAATGCAAGTCATATGTGAGCTCCTGTTTTCCCATTTATTCATCACTTATTCATTGATCTTTGTGTACACTAACATAAGCTGACTCTCTACTTTCTTCTGCTCTCTGTTTGCTTCTCTGTCTCTGGTCCCAATGGTGCTTTGTGTGTTTCAGGCGCCTCATTTGGGTGTGCAAAGAGAGGAAGAAGGGGTGTGGCAGGCGTGCAGATGGCGTGGGGTTCTCCTGTGATCTGTGGGGGGGCCCAGTTGGCACGAACAAAGAGGAGGAGATGACGAGTTCGATGTTAACAAGCTGTCACTCAGAGCGCAACGCAGCGCCCACAACAAAAACAACAGTGACAAACCCCTGACAACACTTGTGTGATAAACAACAACCAAGTAGGCATGCAGTGCTGCTGTATCTACTGAGTAGAGGTAATAATACCAGCATGTGAGGCCAAATAAAAAACTATGAATCTAAAGCTAAATTATTTGCACACTTAACAAAAATGTGTTTAAAAAAATAAATAAATAAATTTAAAAAAAAAACATTTTTAATCCAGTGGAATAATAAAGGAATGAAATTTTGGGGTGCTGTACTTGTTGCCTATAAAGTTTGAATAATCTTTTTTTAGCTACTTTAATAAAATGTTTGTGACAGTGTGCACATAGTTGCTTTAAAACATCATTATGAGAATGTGACCATTAAAAGAGAAATGTGTTTTTCATAACGTTCATCTAGCTTTGTAGCATTTGAGGTCAAAGTGATTGCTTTGAAATGTGTTTTCATCAACATAACCCTCTTCGGGTACGTCAGTTTTCTCTGATTTTTAACATACATTGTATTAAACTGTAACCCAGGGCAAAGTCTGCACAAATGTCAGCTAGTGACAGCATGCAGTTGTTAAGACTAAACATACAGCAGCCAACACTGTACATGGAGTCCATGTACAAGTGCATGACAAGCAGTCATGCACTTGTACATGGACTCCATTGGCAGGAAGTTGGCTTTCGCATAAAACTAAACGAGGCATCAGCTTCCCATGGGGTTGTGTGGAGCTGTGGAGGCGTTGGTGTGTGTTTTGGGTCATAAACACAGACAAACAATGAGTAAATTCTGCCTAATTGCTCTTATTTACTGCTTTGTTGCTTTTACACCTTTGCACTCTTTATAATGCATTAAGGAGCAACTCAGAACACAGAGATTTTGATCTCTGACTAAGGAAAAAAAAATTGAGTTTATCATTACCTGGTCGATTCAATGTTATTTTTCATTTTTTCTTAATTTTAAAGATTTTAGTGCACTATTTTACCAAAACAAATGCTTTTAACCACTATTCCTATTCAATTCACACACAGACTGAATATGTAAGCTTTTGAAGCTCAAGCAGAACGCCTTTGAAGGGGGCTTAGATACTTAGAGAGAACACACAAGCATTTAATATGAACAGAGACATCAGGAAATGTCTTTTTTGTGATTGTTCCCCCTTTCTTCACGCCACCTGTTGGGTGAATGACACTCGAATTTGACAGTTGTTAAATGTTCTGCTCCAGAGCCCCAGAGCACTTGGCAGAGCGGCCCATCACTAATCCAGCCAGCACAAGGACTGACTTACAACTAGCTGAAACACAAAGACAGAGAGAAAGAAGAGGTGGAAATCTGAAAGACAGACAGACAAAACAGCTACAGACGGAGATATAAGATGACTATATAGGTGGTCAAACTCAAAAAGTCTCAAAATATTACAGAGACATCTGGGGACGGCATAAAGAGGTTAGCGGGGATTGATACATTTTGGTGAGAAAGTGGGCCAGGATGAGGTGTGAACACAGAAAAGAAAACAGTCCTAAAAAAATGGAAGAAAAGGCATTGAGACATTGGGTCTGCAAGAGTGTTTGGGGGAAACAAAATAAGCAGTAGAGGGTTTACAAGGTGTCCTCTGAATCCATTTGTCTCCCAGAGACTCATTAGTGTTTGTGAGAGGGCGTCCGGTTATAAATAGGCTCCGGAGCGTGTGTTTGACAGGAGGGAGTCTAGAACTTGACGGCGAGAAATTAATCTCACAAGAGAACTCCCAGAGGATGTATGAAGAGACCAAACAGACGGATATCCCAAAAATAAGCGCACTCCTTTTTTAAATGGTCGGCGGCTCCCATCAAAAGTTTCTTTGATTCCCGCCACAGCATTTATCTCATCTACAGTAAAAAAGTGCCCTTATAAAGCACTTTTAGGGTGTTTGTGAATGATGTGAACAAATCATTGCAGAAAGGATGTTTATTTCACTGTATCTTTTAAACAAAACAAATTAGTTGCATTTTAAAAAAGATGGACTATGGATACTTATTTAAGCAAAAAGTTCTTAGTCCATAAAAATAACCTTCATTCTAGGATACTGGATAGTTTTGAAAAGAGTGCAGCATTTTACCATGGTGTTTGTTTGCCTCTGCTGCTGCTTTGTCGTTTTTCTCCCTCTTTTTTTTTTAGCTCTTTATGCTTTGGGAATACTTGCATTTTCAACAGGAAAACATATCTGTCAATTCAAGTCTTGAGACTCTGGATCTCTGTGGTAATTAAAATGCAATTACGGGGCCATCTAACAAAAAACTGAATATCACCAAGCAGTTAAATTATTTTAATGATTAATTTTAAGTAAAATACACATATGAATTTATTGCAAATTTCATGACATATTTCATACTTATTCTGCAATTTTTTATGATTACGGCTCGCCGGGTAATGAGAACAACATAAAATTTCTTACAAATTATGAAGATCGATAGATTTTTTAGGCATTACAAATGCTACAATCATAGCGAAAACTATTCAAGTCCTGTATCAACATATTTAAAAAAAAAGTGTGAGCGGAAGAAAAAACTGTGGCATAAAAAAAAGCTGCACAAGAAATGGTTGCCATGAGAGAATAATGAAGCCAAGCCAACTCAAGCTAAAACTCTTACAGCCCTTGAGATAAGAAACTTCTGAGCCAGACATACAGCCAGACCTGGGCTAAGCAGAAAAAGCTTAACTGGGCCAAATTATTCTTTTAATATGAAAATTAAGGTCCCAGAATTTAGAAAAAGAGTGGAGAGCCAAAACAAAGGACTTGGCATCTGCCCACACTGCTAATGTGATCAATACTTAGCTTAATGACCATCACTGCTCTTGATTGGCTGACAAATTCGCCTGGCTTAAACTCCAAAAAGAATCTATGTAGTGATAGAAGGATGACGAAAGACACCAGGCCTCCTTAAAATTTCAGCAGAGCCACAAGCTGACCGTGCTATGCTGCAACGGTGCAGTAATTCATATAAAAGAAGTCCCAACAAAGGATTACGTGCATATGGTAAGTTTTATTTTGTTAAAAATCTTATTAATTGGTTGCAGGTAATATTTTAAACTACAGAAAAACTGAATGTTGTGTTTGCATTAGATTTAAGTCTTGAAGTACATCAATCTGTATAACATTATGAGTAATTCATGCATTTTTTTAAAAATTAATTATTGAAATAAACTAGTTGAAAATCTGCCCACTGTCATTAAAAGTTGTGGCAGTTCCTGACAAACACTCTAATGTCTACTTCTGTAAATGGCCCCTGAAGTGGACACAGCACTGCCCTGCTATAACCACCCACCCAGCAGCCGCTGCTGAAATACTCAGAAGAAATTCAGTCTCCTTGATCCTCACTAGAGATCCTTTAAAGAAAAAAAACCCTACGTCTGACCCCAGTCTAACCCGAGTGTCTCTGGCTCTGCTAGACGGTGGGTGATCGTCCAGACATAAAGCTGTAGCTCAGCCCAGGGAATGACTAAAAGAGGCTTAGAGTTATGGCTCAATCAGAGGCTGAATACACCTGCAAGCTGCGAACCCACAGCTGCTTTCAAAGGACTGTGATGAAATATTTATGGTAACTGTGACCATTGGAGACACAGGAGGACTTGACTGCTATAGCTGTAGATGAGGCTACTTTACTACACTTTCACATAGTAAAAGTATCAATCTGAAAGTAGTGATGTTTCTGTTATTGATACTAAAAGCTGATGTACCTATACTTACTCTTTCCTTTCACTACTTAGTCATTTAAAGCAGAGTAGATTTTTTTGGGATCTCGACAAACAAAATTTTTGTTGCACATATCCAGAACAATCAAGAGTCTCAAAGTTTTGTTTGGCATTTGCAACAGAACTCTGTTAAAACTCTGACCTGTGAGGGTCTGGATGCCAAAAAGTTTGCGAAATGGTTCCTGTGTTATTTTTAAGTGTGCATTTATCTGTATCTATGTTCCTCTACCGGCACTTTCTGTGTTTTCCCGTTTTACCTCAGTCTGTTTCTGCACTTAGAGCCTTTACCAATCAAAAACACGACAAACATTCAAGAATTTAGCAACTATTTACCAGATATTTAGTGTCGAAAAATGTCAAAGACCAAAAAGGGTAAAAATATGGAACTTGATTTTAGTAAGTGGCCACTAACACACATCCAAATAATTGATGAAAGTAACTTTAACTGTGGGACGTGCAAACATAGGCAACCATTTGTAACTTGAAAGGTCAATACCATTTTTTTTTTTTTTTTTTACATTTTGCTTTTGCTGTCAACGAACTGCCCTAAAAATGCTGTTGTTTATGGCAGAGCTTTAAGCTGTAATTCTAGAAATGATATACATCTGGTTTTATAATTCATGACCAGATCAAGACAGGAAAACAGAGAAAAGGAAATATGTTACCACTATTCCCAAACTAACCTCCAAAAATAAACGTGAACTTAGTATGAACTGATTAAGTAATTTATTCATTAGAAAAGCTTGGAGACTTTTATCCCCAGTGTAGCCACACTTGGTAAAACAGCAAGTAATTCTTAAAATATCATGTTCTTTTTCATCTGTAATGGTCACAGATATAAAATTATGAATATTAATTATAAAGATCAAAGTTAAAATAATTAAGAAGTTACAGTTTAACTGTTAACTTTTTATCAAATGCATTTCCTAAAGCGTAAGAGAAGATCACATTGATGTATAATTTAAGCTATAGTGATTTGGGTAATTTTCGTTCATCTCCAAGATTTAAAAATAATATGTATTTTCATTAGTGATGCAATCATAAAGGATTATTTTCAAATGCAAAGGTTTAGCCAAAACAAATTATCTAAATACTCCTGGTGAAATAAAGGTCTCACTGTGTCTGACTGCCACAGACGAAGTAAGAATTTGATCTTTAGCTTATAGCAGAAATCCTTGAACCTACAGGTTAACTAACAGGAAATGCCATTAAGCAGAAAAACTAAGACATTACACTTTCTCTGTAAACAGCATTAACTTGTGATCACATTGAGAATTAACTGTAAAAGCTTCCCTGCTGGGGATAAGTGAAGAATTGCATGTTTTATTTGACACCAACATTGCTTTGTCATGTTAAATTATCATTTAGCACTAAAAATGTTCTTCATGGAATATTGTGTTTAGTGCATCCATTTCTAAGAACATCATCCATATACACAGCTCGAAACTCAGCAGTGCAGGTAAAACAATTTCTCTAGAAAATTGCGGCTGCTGATAGATTCTAAAAATAACCCGAAAACTGGTGGTGAGAGCGGATCCCCACAGAGAGAGAACTACTGTAAAGTCAGAGGTCGAGCGTTTGTGTCGTCTCAACGTGACTGCCAAGGAAAAAGGAAAATATATCAAAGAGAAACCACACTTTGAGGGGAAGATGGAGCTCTCAGAAATACTGCCAAAAGCCCTTCATCATCTCCTCTCATATTCCTCTTCTCAACCAGTGTCACTCTTACGTTTTCCGTTTTCTTCTCTGTGCTTTTGACACACAAGGTTCCTGAAATTCAAGCAGCATTTCAACCATTCCTGGAGAAAAACTGCACACAAAAGCTGCAAATGTTAACGAATTGCTGGTAATGTAATCTTTGAATGAGTGCATATTCGGCCTCTGAATTAACAATTAGCTGGTAGTAATAACATAGAGTTGAAATCAGCAATGTGACCATGTGACCAACCACCAGGAGTCACCTGAGTATATTCACATCTGCACAAAAGGTCCAGACAGATGGGGGAAACAAACTCTGGTCCATTTAAGGTGGGCCACATAGGTCAGTTGTGAATACACCTTATACCAGTTTCTGCACAAGCATTGTAAAGATTTGGTCTCTGCAAGTTTTAATGTATTACATTTTTAAGGTAAATAAATCTACGAGGCATGAGCATAGGATACAGATTTTACAATGTAAAATAATTCAGTCTAAGTCTTACATATGCAAATAACACATTTGTAATATTGTCGAAATGTTCTAAATGCTTACCAGTTTTCATGTAATGTTTTGGTTCCAATTCATTTTTGTCAGTGTTGTTTTTGTCTAAGTTTGGCAGCTTTTTACCCATTTTCTGTCAAGTCCTTTCATGTGACCGTGACATAATTTTGCACAGTGGTTGCTAAAAAAAAAAGCCTGAGCAGAGTTTAGAATAAAGGAAGTGTCAGGGCTATGACAAGAACAACAATAGCTGAACCAGATCTGTTCAATCATGCGGCTGTGGCAAAATGGTTAGAATTTTTTTAGCATTAAATATATAAAAAGCAAAAATAGAGCAAGAAACAGACTTTTATTGCATTCAATTGAATTTTCTTTATGCATGAATTATTCAATAACTATATATCAGCATTTTACTAGAAAAAAAACAGCACAAAATCATGTCTATCATGTCTGGTTTAATAAAATCCAACTGAGTCTATGTAGATCAATCAAATCAATATCCAATTAATCACTGAGTTCAGAAGGTAATCTGTAATGCATATATATACACTGATGGGAACTACAAACTACATCAATCTTGTTTTGGTGAATTTGAGGGCTGTGCTTGATTACACAATTTCAGGCACAATGAGGAGCCTTTTGTCATTTTACATTTTTGCCAACAATGCATCCATTAATATTTATCAGAGTGATGCTTTGTATCTGCTTTGACAGTTTACAATTTAGAGTAATTTTCTAATCTCCACTGAAGGAAATTAAATTTTCTACTTCAGTTGTTACTATCTACCAGCATGAAAAGAAGTCATAATTTGTTATAGTTCTTAAGTTTCAAAAGGCTCACAACAAAAAATTAAATGGTATCCAAAATTGTTTGTTAAAGGGTACAAAATGAAACTGAAGGGGAGAAAAAATGGCAACCCGTGTGTATGAAATAGCTTTAAGAATTGGTGATGAAGTGATATGACTGGAAAGCAAAAAGCAAGATTAAAAAAAATCTTTCATGAGCAGAAAAGATCCAAGTAAAACCTCCAAATAACCATTGTAGTGCATAATTGTGAAAAATATCAGGAAAAATAGTGAAAATGAGAGAATAATCAATCAGTATTCAAAGAAAAACACCTTGAAACACCTTTTAAAATCCCAGAGAACCATAATTCAATAGCCTTTTCAAATATTAGACAAAAGATTATCCCTTGAAAGCAAAACAAATGCAATGGCTAAAGACTTTTGCACAGCTCTGACCTGTGCATTTTTATAATTACAAAAAGAACTGTTGCTTTCAAGACGGTGAGTACTGAACAAGACAGTAGTTAAGGATAAGCACACTAGCTTTTTCAATACTCACTTGACTTTGATGCATTACGCCCAACACATATTTGCGCTACAGTTATAAGAAATCTCAGCACACAAGAAAATGTCAGCTGCCCACTTTTGATCTTCCACTACCTGTTCTTTAGCTGTCTAGAATCCTTTAAACTCCTTCAAAAGAGACAACTGTGTGTAGGTGTATTAAGAGGCAATAGAGGGGAAAAAAAGATAATTTATTCAAGGGGAGTTTGCTTTGTTTTAATCTCTGAAGCTGCTGATTTGCTAAAAGTCAACTCCTTCAAATCTGTGTGTGTGTGTGTGCGTGTGTGTGTGTGTGTGTGTGTGTGTGTGTGTGTGTGTGTGTGTGTGTGCGTGTGTGTGTGTGTGTATTAAATACTTTGACTCTTTGAACCCTACATCCTCTTGGCGTTGATCCTAAATGCACACAAGCACACACCCAGACACACACTAACTCACTGCTCAGGGATGAGATCGAACTGAGGACTCGATGAATAAATAATGTTTGAACTCTTGGGGTTCACCTGGCTAATTAACAGGGTGGGCAAAGTGTCTTTGCAAAAAGCAACAATGCAAGAGAGCATGAAAAGGCCAATTGCTGAAACAAGGATTACTTCCTGGGTTTAATACACAATGACATTCACACCCATATGGATGTCTAAATTGTGACATTGTGTGCTGCGAATGAAACAATGGAAAGAAGGGAGGTGAGGTGTTGACCTCCATTGAGGGTTACTGAGAAGTCCACCCGAACCAATACTGCCAGACTGCATTGTCTATTTGAGAAGGTGCCATTTTTGCATGCCTACACTGTAAACTTTAAACTGTTTATGTGAGATCTTGCAAAAATGTCGCAATCACTTGTCATTTTCAGTGACACTCTGTGCCTCTGGGCTTTGCAACCCTACGACACACTAACACACTCCGTCACTGAGGCCATTAGAGTGGATGTAATTATGAGGAATAACCAGTGTAACAGGCCCAGCTGTCCTGCTAACATCATCTTGCTAGAATCCCCAGACCCTATTGTCACTGAATGTGAGCAGACACCAGAGGGACTGGGAAAAGAACATGAGGAATAGTTGGAAAAGGAAGCATTGACACTGACTGATTGAAGGCTTGGATTTTGGCATGCTGACATCGTTACTGAGAGGAATTTAAAATAAGCTTCAACAACAAGACACAAAAAGTTCTTATTAAAAGCCGGGGATGTGATTCAGTGTGGCAGCGAACGAAGCAACAGCTGGAACAAGAGGAACTAAACCTGACTGGCTACAAATGACTTAAACCTCCCCATAGGGCATGCATGAAGCTATAGCAGAGTTTGTGAAGACGCTTGACGCGAATGAGCCAGCAGCAGCAGCAACAGCTTGACTCCTGGAGGAGCCACCGAGCTCCACAGCCTTTGAACATCCAGGAGGCAAGCAGAGGCAGACAGCAGAGCTACGTGACTATCATTACAACAACCAACAATCAAACACAAACACATTGTGACGCACGTTCCGTGAGTCCCATAACGCCATGAGTTATCAAGATTAAACACCTCCAGCATGTGAGCTATTTCACCAAGCAGGAAAGGATTCCCTAAAATAAGAGAGCGCAGGAAAAAATATAAAATAGACAAAAAATATATATATATTTAAAGAATTGAGGGGAGCTTTCCAAGTTCCCACCTGAGAGTTTTCCATCATTTTCCATCCTCGCTCCTGTTAGCCCTCTGTCCCTCAGTTTCTTTTCTTACCTAAGTCATCGCATCCATCCACACATTTCCTCACTCATCCAGTGCTGTCACCACCTCACTTGGCCACTGTCTTAAACAGAATATAGAGTATAAAAAAGAAAAAGAAAAATCAAAGGCAGGGAGGGACAAAAGGATTCGGAAAGAGGAGGGAGTGAGGAGGAGTACTGGAAAACACAAAGACGAGAGGCAAGTAAGGCTGCCAATTCTGAACTTGTCTCTCTCCTCTCTGTCTGATTTCATGTCCCTGGCTGTCTGTCTTATTTTTTGCTCCCTCCATCCCTCTTATTATGTCCATCTGAGTGGTCGTGCCAAGCTAGCAGGGCAGGCGGAGAAAACATGGCTCACTCGTGCCCTAAAACACCTTTCAAACAGGTCATCTCCAACTAGCCTCTAAATGTAGACCTGGATGCACTGATTCTGTGCTGGAGGCCATTCCCCAATCAGGAATGTGTGTTTGTGTGTGTGTTTATGACAGCGCTTGTCAGCGAGCCAGAGTCCTGGATTACAAATTCCACTGGCCTCATCCTTTGCTTCAGTCACCTCCGCTCCCTGCCTGCCTTCCCTGTCCTCCAGTTTTTGTCATTCTTTTCTTCCTTGTTTACCTCCATCTGTCTCTACTTTTGCATCTACCACATTCTTCCTCTCCTCCATCTGCAGATCCCAAGAAAGGAAAATTTCACATTCATCAGTCTACAAAATTAGAACGCAAGCTTGTTGAAGCCCACAGGAGCAGAAAAGCTCATCAATCTCTGCATCTTGATCTGCTCTTATTAAAAGAGCCTGCAATCAAAGCAGCACACAATCTACACACACAGTACACAGCCCCAAGGGCACTTCTTTGCTCAAATAAAGATAGCCAATCACAGTCTGGGGAGGCGAGAGAAGTGCTGTGGTAATTAACACCAGTGGGTCTGAACTTAGATCCATGAGAAAAGTCTGCAAAGAAATCACACTGACCAGAGGCAGTGGGTAAAACCAAACGTGGATTAATGGAGAGCCTTCGTTGGTCTGCTCCTCTGAGACAGCACTAATGTTTGATTAATATGTAAGACTCAGTCCTGATCTGCACCTGAGAGGCCATCATACACAGAAGAAAAAAGGTCAATTGGAGACCAAATATTGAAAGTTTTGAAGAGGATTATGGGTGCCCAGAGAAATTGACTGGTGACCACAATACGAGTATTTGCACCTTGATAAGCTCTGATCGATGACCAGGCCATTACAAACTAAAAAAGCTGTGGAAAAGGTGCAAAGCCACATAACTTCAGGATCACTGAGGTATCTAAAACTGAAATTAGAGCAAGTACAAGATGGGGAAAAAATCTATTTAAAGGGAAATGAAATTTTCTATGACAGGTTGAGATATGTCTGAGTTTTATTCAGCCTTCGAAAGAGCAATAAACCACAGAGCTTCAGCAGATAAGAGCAAAGCTAAAGGAGTACTATAAAGTTGCTAAGGTATATTTTTTTATTTCCGTCTCTGTCTGTCATGGCACATACTGCATTTGAAAGTGTTGACAGCCTTTTGAAAAATCTCAGTAAGAAAGTAATGTTTATCTCAATATGCTAGCCGTGCTACACCCTAACACAAAATGCTCAAAATAGTCTAAAATGTCAATGCAATAATATGTGGTATGTCATCACCTGTGGTGCTCATACGAATAATTAATGATCACTTTTCCCATGTGTTTTATATACTTAGGAATTGGCTAAAATTGAAATGGACAACACTTTATAAAATATAGTAATCATAAATTGGCTACAAAATTAATTGATTGACATTTCGGTATCAACAGAACAAATGTTAACAGAGATTTTGTTGAGTTACAACAAAACAAACTGACTCTACACCAATCCCTCATCCTATGTAAACATGTGGAAACAGTGGAAGGGAATTACCGAACCACAACCAGGTTAAACTTTTAAAAAAACAAACACAACACAATCATGTAGTGAGTTTTAGGACCAATTCATCAATTCTACCGACTCAGGTGGTCACATAAGCATCTCCAACTGTCAATGGAAAGAGAGCATCCTGAGTAAGGTTTCTAGTTCATTGAATTGCAACACAGAGACACAAAACCATGTGCCACTAAAACTTATACGTAGGGATACGTTTTAGTGGCCAATTAACTTGACGTGAATGTTTTTGACCATGGGAGGAAGTTGGAGCACCTGAAAATAACCCACACATGCATAGCTAAAACATAAAAAACACAGTTTGATTCAGTCCAAATTATTATAAAATACAACTGATTGCATAGAAATCTTGACTTTGGAGCATTTCCCCTTCCTGAGCAAGAATGATGCAACAGTGGAAGAGAGGTGCCCTGTTAAAATAAAAAAAACAAAAAAAAAAAAATAAGAGAGATACACAATCTATGACTAACTGGGGATTCCGAGGGCTGAAAACGGACATAAAAACAGAAACTCACTTGTCCAGTTTGACTTTTTATACAACGATACAGAATGAATCCATAAATGGCTTTATGGAATTGAAACCCACAAACACTAAGCCTAGGACACTTTTCAAAGGAAGAAAAAAAGAGATTTTGCAGTATGCACTTGTATTAAAGACCCACTTGTTAACATTACACTACAGACCCATGAGTTTACAAACTCTTTTGTGTATTTTCCAATAAAAAAAAAAGAAAACGTGGATTGAAAAACAAAGACCAAGGACATACCCACCAGTCTCCTTCTAAAGAGCTGAGGATGAAACCTGCAGATGTCTCACTCTGTGCAGGGTTATACCCGCTGAGCAGTGTGAGCTTGACAATGGCCACATAGGGCTAGACAACTGCTGAATACACAGCTTCCCTCCCCAAGGAATCTCCATGCAAAGACACAAGGTGTCTTTGACATATACTGAATTATTTCTGGCATATCAGCAGCGTCGAACATTAATTGTGTGGCATGTGAGTGCAAGGTTTTTCATAACGTATCTGTGGCTGTTTGAACATGCGACAAAGAAAACGAAACATGTTGTTAAGCTTACGATGTGAGTTAATGTCTCACAAGGACAAGTAAATAAGCAACAAACACCATGTCCTCTACCTTCTAGCAGCATCCCTCTACTCACCAAGCCATTTAGTGGCAGCAAATACATACAGATGAGATATTAATGGCTTACCGCGTCCTCTTTGACCTTTTAATTATTCTGAATTGTGTACAGAGGTGACGTGTTGTAATTGCATTAGCATCTCGCTAGGTTTACTTAATGTTGCAGTAGAGAGGATGTTGTGATCCAGTGCACAGATAAGCCAACACTTGCTTCTTTTTGAGTAAACTGTTCATGGTGTGTGTAGCTTTCTCTGTATGTGCCTGTGTGGCTGCAATAAGTCATCTGAGATTTATTAGCTCAGTTACTACTGGTAAACCCTATCAGCAAATAAGTGATTTGGTCATTACAGGCCATAATTGGTCACGGAAGAAAGACCACAACACATTGTCCCTTTATTTCCTGCTGTTAACATCCTGTCCTGCACTTTGCTGCTTATTTTACCGTAAAACTCAACTTGCCCCCTACTTGCCCCTTCCCTCCATCTTCCACTTCCTTCTCTGAGCATTTCCCCAGAGATAACCAACACTCCTTCCTTCCCTTTATCTTTTGAGTGAGGCATCTGGAAAACAGACTCTTTCTCCACCTCTCCCCATCACATTCAATCATCCTGATGTTTATTCAGTTCTCCACCCTGCCCACCTTCCTTCTTAACTCTCACCTCTCGTCCCACTGGCCCTCCTCTTTGTGCTCGCAAAGGCTTCACTCCCTTCTGATACGTCATTTATCGCGGTCCGGCATCTTTCCATCCTCATTCAGCTCTCTCTACTTGTTTTATTCCACATCACTTCTTTGCTGTTGCTTTGAGCATGCTCCCTAATGCATCCTTTATCAAACTGTTTGTGTTTGCTGCCACTGCTTGAAGAAAATGTGTTATTTAAGCTTATACTTGCAGGCTGAACCACATGACGATGACGGCCTCAATGTCACAGTGCAATACATTTTGCAAATCTGTCTCTGAAACAAGAAGCAAAAATAGCAATAAGGGGCTTTTGACTGCAAACTTAAAAAATAGACAGTTTATGTTCAATTTGCCTTGGGAGGCTGCACCTGACTCAGCTCAGTTCAAAGTGAGGTATTCATTTTAATTTCACATTTGGTTCTAGGGTTCTGGAAAAAAAAAATATTTCAATATGACATACTTTTCCAGGTTCAATTTCCAGAGTTCTTAGTCCCTATCTTGCAAGTTTGTAAAGAATAAATGCAGCTGTTCACTATAAATTTATGACAGACCTCCTACAGAGGTTAAGCGAGCAGAATTTAGACAAAGGGACAAAAAGTAAAATTTAGAAAATCTAAATATCTCTCTGTGGTCTTATTTTAGCTTCTACTTTTAAAGATATGGAAAATAGTTTAATCAAATTACATTATTTTCCAGACATTTCTAGACTGTATGGGAATTCCGTGGTAGGTGATACTCCAACAGTAACTATGAGTAGAGTTTAATAGTTTTCAATGATTTCTTCAAACCTTCAGAAAGTCAGAATAAATGTTACTCAGCATCGTCTTAAAAAAACTGAAAGAATTCGGAAGAAAATCGATAAGAAATGAGAAATGACTCCAAAATCTCACACAGTGCTTTCTGTGTCACTAGAGGTTTAGAATTGCCCTCCGCCTGCAGCTCCTAATGCTTCCTTCAACATGAGTGCAGTATCTTGACATGAAACAGAAAAGGCTGCTTCAAAAGCCAAGTAAATGCAAGTTTGACCTTTTAGGGTAGATTTGATTGTGACGCTGCGTCTAAACTGTCCCACATAGTGAAAGAGAGAGCTGCAGAGTGAGAAATGAAACTACTATCTCTATGCAATAGGTGAGCAGAGAGGCAAAAGTGCTCGTCTCTTTACAGCTCGTCTTGGCCACACAGGACAGTTCCAGCCTCATGGGGCAGAGATAAGAGGAAGTCCAAGGGAAAAGGGAAAAAAAAGCTGATAAGAGATGCTCCTAGAAAATGTAGATATTGATGAAATAGAAGAGGGCCTCGACAGAAGAGCAAGAGGAAAGTGGGTGAAGCCAAACGAGAGGACGGACGGACGGACGGACGGACGGACGGATGGATGGATGGATGGATGGATGGATGGATGGATGGATTTGCTGAGTAAATGGCTGCAAGCTAATCATGATGCTAACAGTAATGGATAGGCAGTGCAGGAGATTGCTTCATTTACGGCCACTTGAGTGTCGTTTAGGTAATCTCTCCGACGCATTCACAATGAATGTGAGTCACTGAGGCTGAGTGGTCTGCACAGGACCAAAAAAGATTTCATTTTCTGACTTCTTATATAAAAAACACACACACACAGTAGGCTGCCACTAAGGAAATTAACATTCCTGCAACTATGGTTATAAAAATTTTAGGCCTGAGCTTTACACTTACAAAACTGTAAAGAAGCTTAAGATTCGATTAATATTTGTGTGAGTTTACCAGGATCGGCCCAAACATAAATACAAACACTAAAAAATCCTCCTCTTTGTCCAGTTTTCTGTAGTTTGAACATCAAAATTCAGCTTCTTCCCCACACCGTCACCATGCTATTTCCACCATCCATCCTTTAACACCTCTCCGAGGACTTCTCAGAGTTGTCGGTAACTGTACCATGGCTCACACAGGTGTAATATATTGTATTTTGGGTCCTATAACTCAATTTTATGTGATCAGGATCCCTAAAGCCTGTGCTGTGGTGCTTGGTGACAAATGACCCAAGTCAGACATCAGTGAGTCAGGCGAAGTGAAAGGCACTGATGAAATCAGCTTTTAAAACCTTTTGTTGTTTCAGCTTTATTCCTCGCTGGATGTTGAATGTGTGTCAGACAACGTTCGTCACTGTGTGGGTGAGTTTTTCCATCATTAATGTTTGCCTCAAGAGGAATTTAACTCAGATATCAGACCCGTGTTGGGATGTTAGCTTCTGTAAATGTTAGAACAGAGGGGAATCACAGCGATGTGTCAATAAATATCACTCCAAGGGAAAACTGAACAACATCCCACTGCAAAACAGACATTAAAGTGTTGCTCATCAATACAGGTACATCTGAAAAAGTTACTGTATTATGAAAAATTCGATATTTGTTGACACTTGTTTTATAAAATGAAACTATATATTATATAGATTTCATATGCAGACTGAAAGATTTCAAGCTTTTATTTCATGTAGTAAATAACAAATATTCAGTGTCTCACATAATAAGTGGCAGCTTACAGTGCAGAAATCATGGTATTTATGTCCAATTTTCCTATTTCCCTTCATAAGTGGGACAGTACAGGTCAGTTTTTTTAAATATGTTTTGCATTTTAAACTAAGCACATGTCTTACCTCTACTAATCTGTGAGCTGAGTTTAATATTCAAGTCTCTCCCAGGAAACCAAGTAATTTACAGTAAACTTACAGATTCTGACAGGAAGAATGGTCAAATATCCAGCTTGCATTATGCCAAAAGATTGTTTAAGGGAAATGTATTAAATTAAATTGCATATGTATACTCGTGGTGCTGCTGTTAAACCTTCACCTTATGTGGTTCAGATAAAATCCGCTTGTGTACCAAATTCTTGGTTTTTAAATTTGTTGAATTTGCATGTTTTGTTTATTCCCCTCTGGTGAAAAATGGTTTGAATAAATTATTTAACACCATAAATAAAGTTGATATTCATGCTGTGATAATTTTATGTAAACCACTGACCAGAGCAAATGTTTCTCATCAGACTTGCTGGTAAAATTAGTTGCTAAGTATGAGTTAAACATATCTTAAGAATAAAGCAGTTTTACATTGACTTTCTTCAGCACAAATCTGTTTTATAAGAGATTCGTTTTTACTAAAACAGGCTCTATGGGATGTAATTACAGCCTCTACCTCCACATACAGGAAATCTAAAATTGTCCCACAGCCTTCCAAATATAGAGAGGGCTTTACATTAATCATGCTGCTGCACTTGCTCAGCACTTCTGTGAAGTTGTCCCCTGAAGGTCTATCCATCAATCCTCCTTCCCCGATGACCACCACGTTCTGACAAGAGCAGTTTTCTTTCCTTTAAAAACTTGTCAGGGTGTTTTCCACATCCTGCATTTGAGATTGCTGCTCCAACAAGTTTACAGGCTAAAATTTAATCATCTGTGCTGGTCACAAATATCGATGGTTAGAATTTTAAAAATGCTGTATTGTTTAGTAATTAAGGAGGTTTTGCCTTACAAGGAACTGAAACACTCATGTCGAAACTTGCATCAATAAAAAAAATAAATAAATAAAAAAAATTGAGTGCAATGTTCTGTGACGTTTTAAGGAGCTTTTTAATGACTGTTTAAGAGAGTGACTCGGTGTAGCAGTGTGGATGAATTAGGATTCAGCACTGGAGGAAACAAAGAGTCAGTGAGGTCTGAAGGAGACCGGTCCTTTCCCCAGCAAGCTGGACGGGACTGTGTGACATATCGATCGGGTATCGGCTACGCAGCACTGCACTTGGGCTCCATCGTGGCTGCACTCTGTCACTCCCTCTTTTCAGATGTTAATTTGTGAAGCTCTCGCTTTTAACATTCAGCCCTGTGTGTTGGCAGCCTTCACATTCAGGACTACACCACTACATCAAACTGCCGCTATGATGACAGGACTTTTAACTTCACAGAAGAGCGAGGATAGGAAAGCCTCAAGTCCACACTAGTGCTATGCATCGCCGTGTGAGCTCCTTGAC
The DNA here is from genome assembly GCF_000485575.1 of Poecilia formosa. NCBI lineage: Eukaryota > Metazoa > Chordata > Actinopteri > Cyprinodontiformes > Poeciliidae > Poecilia > Poecilia formosa. The sequence continues at coordinate 1,890,116 of NW_006800033.1, forward strand.
TTTAAAACATTCTCCATATTGTGCAGCTCAGGTCTGGCCTTGAGGCTTTCCCACCATCCGTCTTTGCTGCTGACAAAAAACTACACATAAACACATTCATCACTCCTTTAACCCTGAATTAAAGAATTAACGTTTCAAGGGTGGCAAATTATGAGAAGTTTTTTTTATTATTGAAGGGGCTTAATGGCTTGTTTGAGCTTGTGTGATTGTTAAAATTTATAGTCCTTGGAAGAAAAATAAAAGGATTTAAACTAAAAGACAGGAAAATAGAAGCTTAGTCAGTCTTGCTTGTATCAATGATTTTAACACATCAAAAGGGAAACTTCTGATTAAATTTGATGAACACATGTTAATATAATTAACACAAAAAAACAATTCTGTTACCAGTGGCTAAATTAATTGCCTGCGTTAAACATCCGCATAAAAAAGTGAGTTGAAGAACCAGCAATAATGAACTGCATGGAGAAGGGGAAAATAGTAAATGCAAAATGTCTACTGATGGTGAGAGTTAATCATTTGTGTGATGTTATATGAAAATTCGCTCCATTTTGGCTGAGAAAATACAGTAGATGTGTCTCTCAAGGAGGTACGTAAAATAGCTTTTTTCTCTGTTCTTTCTCTGCTTAACAGGGCAAGCAAGAGTTTTCTGCAGGTGATTGATTAAATTCAATTTGGGCTGTCAGTCATCCGCGCCCACAAATATCCATATTAATTTCTGTTAAAATGGCAAAATAATGAAAACATCCACAAAGTGCTTCAAGTTACCAAAGTAAAATTATGCTTCGTCATGTTACAACCATAAACCTAATGTGATTTTAATGTGTAGTGTTTTTGCCTTGAAATCCTTAAATAGAATCCAGTAGAACCAAATGAACTTATTGTAAATAAAGTCTATTTCTGTCTAGTTTATTGCCAGTGTAAGGACAGTTGTCCTGTGAAGGTCTCAGAGTTATCAAACATCTGCAAACAAACATCATAAAGACCAATGACCACACCAATAGGTCAGCAGTCAAAAGTAAAGTTGTGGAGTAGATTAGCAACAACATGAGCTTTGAACACCCCATGAATCCATCCTCTCCAAACAGAAAAAAGGATGATACAACCACAAACCTGCCCACCAAAACAGACAGGATGGGGAACAAGAGCATAAACTGAAAAGCAGCAAAGAGGACCATGGCAACAATAGAGGAACTGCAGAAATTTACAGCTCAGGTGGGAGACTTTGGTGCTATCCAATGCTCAGTGGCGTACTCCACAAATACTGCCTTTATAGAGGAGTGGCAAGAAGAAAGTCACATCTCGAAGGAAGCCAAAGCAAGTCTAGTTTGAAGTTTGCCACAAGTCATGCAAGGGGCACATAAAACTCTGGTTAGTTGAGGCACTTAAACTTCGTAGCCAACATAGTGGATGTGGGGAAAAGCTAACTCTGCAAGCCACCATGAACACCCCGTCCCCATGGTAAGACATCATCATGCTGTGCGATGCTTTTCTTCAGCGGGGAAAAGTGAAAACTTGGCAGAACTGATAAGAAGATGGAGTAAGGGAAATCCAGAAAGAAAATCTGTTGGAGCCTGCAAAGGGTCCAAGACTGTAACAGAACAATAATGATAAAGACACAACAAGAGTAGCAATGAAACAAATAAGATTAATGCACATTTTTCTATTTGAAAACCTCAGAGTAAAGTCCAGACATAAATAATACTGGGAATATGTGCCAGCAATTGAGAAAAGATTAATGCCGACAGATTCTCCTTACCCAATCTGAATAAGATTGAGTTTACTTGAAAAGACGTCAAAGATTTAAATCTCTAAGTGTGTAAAGCTGATGGAGACAACCTGCTGGACTTGCAGCTATAGATTCAGCAGAGGATGGTTATAGAAAGTATAAACTAAAATTATGCATGCCACATTTTAAATATAAAAACAATGCTTACTGAGGGTCTATCACATAATATCCCAATAAAATGAACTTGTGTTTGATGTTGTAATACTGAAGGGGATTAACACTTTTGTAAGGCCTTTGAAAACACCCACATCTGGTACAGTAACATTTTATTAAACATCAGTTTTACTTGCAATGATTCATATGAGGTTTGAATAGTGTGGCATGCTATTTTTTTTATCCAAAAGAAGGATGTTACTGAGATTGCATCAGGAAATTGTATGTAAAAATTCAGTGGTAAGCTCCTACAATCAGTAAAATATGATAGATTTCTCCATGCATATTCAACACCTATGATGAAGA
>NW_006800033.1:1893042-1937836 GCF_000485575.1 Poecilia formosa
GAGAAACTGGAGAAATACCAGGGCCTCAGAGAGGAGCTGGAGAAGGCCTGGAAGGTGAAGACCACAGTCTAGGCACAGCCAAGATACTGCGCAGAACCCTCAAGCTCCCAGGCCTCTGGTAGAGGACCCGAGCTCAGAGGATGAAAGAGACCACCCGCGGAGGGTGAGAAGGGAATTTTTTTATTTTTTATATATATATATCTTTTATCCGTTCAAGATTCATGACACTTCTAATTACTTTGTAAGAGACACAAAAATGAAGGCGGCAAAGCAGCCAAAGGAAATTCCCCTGTTAACAGGCAGGTAATCCGGGGCTCCCTCAAGGGAGATGTGAGAATTTACTACTTAGAGCCAGACAGATCCAAGAGGAACTCCCAGCCTTTGCTTGAAATCCCACTTCCAGCCCAGGCCTTTCCTCTGAATTTAGATGATCATGTAAAAATTGTAGCCCTAAACTGCAGCCTACAATCTGTTCACTTGAGAAGCAGAGCAGCGTAACTCAATTTGATATTTCTGGTTGTTTGACTGTCAAACGAATCATTGAATCCAAAAGCAACAACATAAGCTGTCAGTCCAGGGTTATTTAACTGGCTCAAGCAGACAGAGTGTAAAACTATGTATATAAGATTGAAGGTAATATACAGTGCCTTGTAAAAAGTATTCAGCATTAGGTGTATTAGAAATGTTCATATGTGTTGGACCAATAAGAACTGATTTAAATAATTTATGGTGTTCAGTTTTTAAACAAATCAAATTTGAAAAGTGTGGCATGCATTTTGTACTCAGACCCCTTTACCTTGATACCACTACCAAGTAAATGATAATTGCTAGTAAAAGGAAATAATATGGGACATGTTTCTCTGATCAAATTAGACCAAAATTGAACTTTTAGCCTAAAAGGTTGCACATTACTCTGAAATGTCATTCCAGTTGTGAAATAAGGAAGAGGCAGCATCACTCAGTGGGGATATTTTCTTGAAATAAATTAAGAAACGAGTTACTTTTATCATGTTCTTTTAGCCTAGAATATAACTAAAATTATTTACATATTAGAAATCAGGTTAGAAAGTTTCATTAAAATAGTTTGTTTTTATAATATAATTGTTTTTTGCATTTTTCATAACGAAGATCATTTTTTGTTGCTCATAGCTACTTTTAACTTGATCCCTGAGTTAGAGCTTCAATGGGAATATTTAGGTCGAAACAGGCTCTTGTCTTAGACTGTTTCTAAGACAGTCTAAGACTGTCTTAGAAACAGTCTAAGACTTATGTGTTTAGATTCTTATGACCTAAACACATAAGAATCTGTGGCAACATTTTATAATTGGTGTTAAAATAAAAATCTCCAACCAACTTGGTTAATCCTGTGCTTTTTTTTGCAAAGAAAAGACTCAGCTGCTACGTGCATAAGCTGGAGAAGACATTCCCCAGCAAAAGGTAGTCCTACAAGGTAGAACTCTCTCTCAGGAAAAAATTAATATACCTGCAACCGCAAGCCACAATTCACATGTTAAGCCATCAATCATTTTCCTTCCAGTTCCACAATAATGCTCTAATTCGTGTTTGCTTATCATATAAAATCGTAGTGAAAATTCATGATTGTCATGTTGACAAATCGTGGAAAAGCTTAAGGGTTGTGAATAATTTTGTATGTTTCTAATCCTTACTATCACAGTGGCAATCTAATTTCAACAAATATCTGTTAGCTTTCAAGGTGCATCTTCCTTTTACCGTCTAGGATGCCATCGAGTCAAATTTAATGGGCTGCTCTCTATTCTGCCATCAATCCTTGATGGCAGCATCTGTCATCTGTCTTCATAAACGCTCCCGGTCTCAGCAGGATTTGGTTGACCTCGAGACTCCTTCACATGGCTAAATATAAAAAAGAAGATGAAATTTCCAGGTTGCTGCAGACAAGCCGAAGCAGTAGTACAGTATGTGAGTATTGGGTCGACGTTAGACATGCCCACAACGACATGATTTATGCAGTTTTTGTTTTGTTTCTATTATTTATTTGTTCACACCAGGTCAGCTCTAACTTCTGTAGGTCAGATGAAAGACCAGGCCTTTGTTTTGTTTGTTTGTTCTCTACCCGATTACACATCAGTGTCACTGGCAGAACAAATTAGGTTGCCAGCAGATAGGGGCGGCTGTCAACAGAGAGAGAAAATGAGGCGAAAAATTGCACGATGTTAATATGGTTGAAAGGAGAAGAAAAAGAAAAGAAACGATTTGAAATATGAGGTGTATCCAAATTAAAATCAAAGTGATGAGAGGAAGTGGGAGTGAAGCCAGGTTTTGATAGTGACCCCTTTCATCTAGTGACAGGATAGAAAAAGACCATAAGACCTTGTAATCTTAACATCCTGATGACAACTTTTGGGGTCAACAACAGCATATTTATACGTCAAGGCTATTGTAACGACAAATAAAAGCCTTGACACAAAAAAAAACATAAAAACGACCCACACTTTCTTCATTTATCTGCAAATAAAACATCCAAACTATTTAAATCCTGGGATTTTAGCATGAGTAAGCATCAACCACTATACTTCCAAAGATTAAATATGGTCCAAGGATCTTAGGCTGGAAACCCATGGGATCGATGTTCAGTCTCTTTTCCCTGTCAGAAAGAGACCAGCAGAAACTCACCCCTCCCCTTATCCCTCCCAGCACTTTTATGCTCTTGGTCTTTTGTGTATTAGGGTGGTGATAATGGCAGCCTGTCGGTCACGCAAAGCTTGACCCACATATAACCTCCAATACTCCACCCATAGAAATTATCTTTCCCATCAGTGTCTACCAGCTTAAGGTAAAAGGGAAAAATATCAGGCTGAAATATTACCAAGAAAACCGCTGAAAAGACTTCAATGTAAACGAGCAGAAACAAGCTCAGCGGTTGGTTTCCGACTTATTCATGAACATCTCTTCAGAATGGAAGCCACCGAGTATTAGCTTGCCGCTGTGTGCCAAGTAGAAACCAAAGGATTCTGTAGACTGCGGGCAAACGCTATTCATGATCAAAAATGCCAATCAGAGAATCCCCAATAGCCCCGCTCACACCTTGCTGCATAGATACGGTTACCAAGGAAAGGAAGGAGCAAAGAGAGCAGCACAGGGAGAACACAGTAGGGAAAGGAGAATAGGTGAAACAGAAAAGAATGAAGAGAATACAAGACCGAATAACCATGAATTCAGAATTAAGCTGAATTCATGGTTATTCAGCTTAACCACGAAGAATACTAGGCCTTTAACAAGTTTTTTTTATATAACTCTGTTAATATTACTTGTGTTTTTCTGCAGTGTTTGACTTAATGTCTCAAACCAACATCTGAAAAGGTAAAAAATGAAGATATCCATTTCCTTTCAAACCTATACAATTAACTCTGCAGTTATTGAATACTATCTGAATTGTGAATTTGGTGCGACTTTGAAACATATATTTTTTGTATTTTTAGCTTTTATACGGCTGAAGATGTAGATTTTATTGGCCTGCCAGAAAAATATTTGAGATTGGTTATCAAAATCTGCTGTGCTTATTTCTATGAATTTGCCTGTGTAGTCACCGTGGCCATTTCAAGAAAAGGGTTCATATTCTTTTGCAAATTATGCAATTCTTTTGGCATTTTCAAGCCATGACCTCCAGAGTATACTGTGCTTTGAGGATAATTTATATCATCACCGGACGTAAATGATGACGCACAAATGTGATAACCATAAGTTTGAACATGTGTTTTTCCTGGTTTTGTACTTATAAGTCTAGTAAAATAAAATTATGGCAAAAGATTCCTCCTTTTTACCATGTATGCTGAAATAATAATCTAAACCACATGTAGACGATTACCTTAATATATTTCAGATCATAAATTGAACACTAGTGAATACTGTAAAAGGACTACACTTTAACATGTGAATCCTGCTGATAAAACCATATTAACTTCCAGTAACATAAAAAGGACAAACCCAGTGTTCATATAGTGGTGCATAAAATTGCCTCATTACCAGCCACAGTACCCATTCACTGCATCAAGTGGAAGCATTTAAAAGCTTTTGTAAGTAATAATACCTAATTCTTTTTAATAAAGAGCGGTATTACTTTTTAATTTGCTCCTTTAAATGGCCAGTAAAAGTTCTTTTTCTGTTTTTTTTTACAAAGGCGAGCCAGAGCTATGGCACTATCATTCAATAAATAGAAAGGTCTATCTTTTCTCCTTCCTCTAAGTGTGAACGGTCTCTGCCAGGTACAGCCATCCTCTTTGTCTCCCTCTGCCTGTGTCCTTCATATGTCCTTGCGTGACAGTGCAACTGCAGCGTGCTTCACAGTTTCTGTGGGAGGCATCTCTGGGATTCCAGCGTGTGGGAGAGGACTTCTGCCTGGCTTCCCATCTATCTGTCGCTTATCTCAAACACGCACACCCCTGCCAATCCTCCTACTGTCTCCAAATCTCTTTCTCTGCTAGGACACTTCCATTTAGCGCCACCCTTCTTCACTTTGTTTTCCAAACAAAAGGACGTTTCTCAGGCTGTCACCAAGATAATAAATGATTTGTCTTAATTCTTCCAAAATCTCCTTACAACCCAGTGTAAAAGCTGCGCTGTCAAAGTGACAAGCAATCCAATGTCGAGCTGTATCCTCTAACACTAATCTAAGTTACAATAAATGCATAATTGAATTCAGAAACATCCCAGGTTGCTCATACAAGCTGTCGAAGGAGTAGGGCAATATTCTGCTGCTAAAAATTCATTAAGATTCATAATCGTTATTAATAATTGATGCCATGATCATAATCTATTAAAAAAGCAAGGTTGTTGAGCACACAAACATATGCATGCATGCACACTGTGATTTTCTTTATCGCAGCTCGTAGCTGTAGAGGATTTATCCTGATTGGGTGGGTACAGTGGCAGTAATAACTAACATCATTTGATTGTCTTGTCACGGAGGTGGAAGTCATAACCATCATATTTCCTTGTGAATTCTGAAAATTATCCCAAACAATTTTTACATATGCTCACTATATGTGGATGCACAACTGCTGAGCTTAACTTGCATCAATATCCCATCGTCATAAATATTCATGAGTGCAGAATTATTGCCTTCACCAGCCAGTCAATTTGAAGTATCCATCCATTCCACAGACGATGGAGAATTGTGTTGAATGAAAGCCAGAAAAAGTGTTTTTCCACAGTTCAGTGTGATTTTTACAACAACGCTGACCTTTTGGATATAAAATCTTATCACTTTGACATTTCGTCCCAATTGAAAATGAGTGTGATATCTTGTATCATCATTATATAAAATGATTCAAAAAATGGGTTTGTGAGGTCAAAGTCATATTCATGGGTCAGCAGTTATCATTTGCAGATAAATGATATGGGCGGAAACATAAATAGCGTTTCTGCAGATCCATTTCCAGACACATTTTTCCAGAGTTCTCCATCCATTCTAGTATATAAGTATCTACTTTCAAGAGACACACAAGGCAAACAGGAAGCTGTAAATGAATTTATATTGTTTCCATAATGATCAATAAAAATATGATTTTACTACATTGACCACATTCACCACAACTCAGAAGTATTTGTTTCTTTTTGACATTAAATTAGACCCATACCTCACACAGAAAACTGTATGAGTTTTAAAGGCCATACAAAAAAATAAATAAATCTACTCCTGCAAACACACACAGATCCAAGAATCTACAGGGGCAGAAGCAAGAATTGTTTCACACGTTTGTGATGATTGTTTTCTCAGGCTTTTCTTGGCATACAGAGCAGTTCTAAATCATTTATGACAGACAACAAAACTTGAAGCTTATTTCCCTGACATAAATATTACACATAGCAAAAAGAAACACAGCGAAATATCATAGAAGATAAAAAGGAGGTGTTTTCTACTTAAAACAAATACAACTTATTTTCTAGCAAAATTACATTTCAAACCAGTGTAAGAATCCTGTCACATTTAGAGCTAATAAGGAAAACTTTAAAGTGTAGCTTCCTACTGTTGGCTTTAATTTTGTGTATAATGGATTCCTGAAGCTGAACAGGCTTACCTGCTACAGCACCATCACCGCATCCCAACACCCACACCTGGCTGACTGGCTGCCCATCAGGTAGGAGCACCTGGTAGTCCCCCTCAAACATTTCTTCCCCTTGGACCTCCAGCAAACCTCCAGTGTCCTTCCACTCAACCTGCTCCACTCAGCTATGCACAGCAAATATCCTGTGACCAACTGAGTGATGCATCTTTGCTCTACACTTAAATGTAATCTACTGTATTGAAACAGCAAAAGACCATTTTCCTCCCACAGCAACTTTATGCCTCAGTGAGTATGTTTTTAAGAGATGCTGAAGTTAGAATACGGCAAGGGTTTAAATAGTCTGCCTGACTGATAACATGGTGAACACACTAAATAACAGCATCTCTCACTCTTGTTCGCTTTTTCTGCTATACATTCTTTCAGCATCTGTGCTCCTCATCACAAGCAGGCTTATTCACGAAGACGACTGGAGACGGGCGCTCGCGGCTGCAGAAGCACTTTCCTCCTTTCCTCTCTTCCTGGCGCTTTCTCTCCCTCTTGATCAACGTCTTACCATCTCTCTATTTTTGAGTCTGAAAGGGTTCTCTGAAAGGCCTGAGATGAAAGGCCGTTCTCAATGGGAGCATGATTGCACAGACAGTGCTGGCGGCCCAAGGTACAGACTGAGTTGCTGGCTCAGAGTCACCCCACCCTACACGAACACACGATTAAACAAAGTTTGTGTATGTGCAAGATGCTGCACTTTACCGGTCTTTCACCAACAGAAATCTATACCAGTAGGTGTTCTCTCCATGCAGCTATAGATTTTTTTACTTAGATTGCAAAGGCAATAAATTTAAATAGAAGTATATTAAACAGAAAATATCTAATCATATCTTTCAGAAGTACATCGCTGTACAAATTTAATCTTGACATGACTTGGTTACAATATTAGTACATCCTAGCTTGTTCTATAAGTTTGGCTGCAGATCAATAAAGCTGAGAGATGCCGCTGTAATGCAACCACAACCTACTTTTTTTTTCAGCTTGAGGATATTTGAAATTATTTGAAATTCTTTAAAATTGCCTCCACATAAGTGATTAGAAATCAATGAGCTGTGACCAAAGTGAGTTGGCCAACATGTCAGATTTACAACAAACACGTTTCTGTTGTGAGCTGCAGCCTGTGGGAAATGAGGTTTCTACAAGACAGTCAGTCAATTTGAGAGAGGAACAAGTGCTGAAACATCCCTGGATCTGGTCATTTTAGACTACACATTAACAAAATCTGCAATAAGATAGACAATTATGCCTCTTAACCCCAAGAATCACATGTAAACGCATACACACAAAGACTTAGCTCCTAAGCCTGACATTGAGCCCAGCTCTGCCACACTGAATGTCCATCACCTCTCCTAGACAAAATAGCATATTTTGTGCCTTCTATACAATTATTGTGATAATGCCAATAGCAATATGTTGATTATGATGATAACAGTTAAAGATAGATTAATGAGTCTGTGAATGAATCACAGGTGCAAAGGTAAACCAAGACATCTCACTCCAAACAGAAGATTTAATGGCACCAGGAACAACCAACTGTGCAGGGAAAAAGTAAGACGATATCTATTTAAAATCCCAGACACCAACACTATTCACCTCTCACAACCCTTTCACCTGTAACAACATACACAGATTACACATTACATCTTGAGCACCTGCCTAATAATAGGTTGGTCCCCATTTAGCTGCCCAAACAGCCTTAACCTGTTCAAGCATGTACTCCAAGGTGAACCGAGGTATCTAGCACTATGGTGGTAGGTGCAAGTTCAGGGACAGGGCAACATTACATTGGACTTGTTTCGTTCAGTACATCCCATATATGGTCAATTGGATTGTGTCTGGGGAATTTGGAGAGCTGGTCAGAGCTGTTTTTTCTGTGACACGGTGCATAATTATGCTGAAAGAGTTTATAGCCATTCATACATACTGCAACAATGCTCAGGCAAGATGTTTGTGACAAAGTGATATCCAAGCTTTTCCGTCAGAACATTGCCCAAACCACTATAGTGCTTCCACTGGCTTGCATTCTAACCAAAGGCTGGTGTTGTTGCACTGCAGACAAGCCCAGACAAGCCCAAACAAGCACAATATTTTGTACTGCAATTGAAAGAGTGAGAACAAGTTCAAAAGCAGAAGTAATTCAGATTATCTATTATATGAAGATTGGAATGATAGTGATGATGACAACATTACAGAGAGTGTAGACATACATGTCTGACATACCTGTATGTTTCATGTCATTTGTTGTATTTTATTAATAGTCTGAGGGTTAGAGAAGGTCACATTCATACCAGTAAATCTTACTCCCAAAAAAGGCTGATATTGCTTCGTTTTCTAATAAAACAGGTATTTGAGTTCTTAAGGGGCATCGTAATAAACACCCTAAAGTGTAATTAAAATTATAAAACGAGCAGCATGACCAGCTGCTTAAGAGACACCTAGCTGACAAGGTAAGGATGAACATAATGTAACATGCTTGGAGGCAGAGGCTGAGCAACACAACCACTTGCTAGGCTTGGAGCATGAAACAACCACACCATCAAGGCATTTTTCTGCTATTATTTGTCCCTCGAATAACAGCATGGATTAACTACTGCTGCAATTACACACACCGTTTACATCCACAGATAAGAAAAGGCTGTGCTTTTGTTTTCGACTGGCTCAAAAACAAACACTCTTATTAATGTAATCCATCTAAACACGTCGATAGCTGTGCTGGTAGCTAGTATACTTTCATGCTAATGGAAAAAACAAACAATGGTTCTGTTTAATATCAGTCTTGGCAGTAATTCAGAGACAAACCTCTAAAACAATCAGCACAAAATGTGTCACCAGCAAACACTGGTCTTGCATAACTTTCCATATGCTTACGGTGAATCTTTTCAAAAAATAAGAGAAGCTCGTGATGACGGAAACAACTGCTTTAAAAATAATTACTTTCCTTTAACTCACTGAAACTCTGGATATATGTTCTCTCTTTATGGTGTTTTCCATTTCTTTTTCCTTTATGTCTTAAAAGCTGCATGTGTTTTACTTTAACAATCAGAAAACAGAAAAAGCAACCCCTTCATGCATGGAGTGATGTGTGAATACCAAAATGTCACCAGATTACATCTCAGTTGCTTTTCAATATTTGCTCAGGAAACTGAAAACACAGCTACTGATTCGAAAAGAATTACATTTGGCTTCAATGATTTTAATTCAAGAATAACACAAAAACTATCAGTATGTAATGCGGACCTTCTCAGTGAGCAAGAAATCAACCTGCCTATAAGAGTCTGCAAACACCAATCACACTTTCTCTGGTGGAGAAAGGGAGCCATGGCAACACTACCACCAAATTACTTCGAAGAATGCCTTTAGCTTGCCAGCGCTGTGATTATTTCCAGCTTATCAGCATAAACAGACAATACATGCAATCAAACTTGGCTGATTCAGAAGTCAGGCTGCAGTTTTTGAACGTAAAGATGTTTCATTTGTACTGATACAAAAAAGAAACAGGAAGCCCTTATAAAATGCCAGAGTATATGCAAAGTGCTTCATTAGCAAAACAGATGAAAGATCAATCTACAGAGAAGGATTCTACAATTATTAAACTGATTTCCAGCAGTGGAGCATTAATGATTAAAGCAGGTGTTATAGGCAGGCAATTAAATATGTTTTTGCAGTGGAAAAAAAAATCTGCTATATCTAATGCATCTATTGCACTAAAATATTAACCATTATTAGGCCGCAGAAATATTGCAACAATTGTTAATGTGGAAAGGAAATTGAAACTTAAACAAATGAAGCATAATTATAAAAACAAAATGCCAGGCAGTCCATCTTCCAAAAGAAAACAATAATAATACAGTCAAGACACAATAAGATAGTCATTTCTTATGTTTTTTTTATGATGTTTGGAAAAATCTTCATCTTCAAAACCAAGAATTTGATATGACTTATTCTGGATGTAATCTGGATGTAATATTGATTAAATGATCTTTAATCTAGCTATTTCTAATTACTCTGTTCTGCCTGAGGGGCAAGTCTAGCAGGAATTGTGGGTTTTAGAGTCAGATAGGTGAGGCAAGGATGGAACATTTTTGTGATATGATAGGCTGGACCAGACTGGGGATGGTGAAAAGGAATAAAGGGCAACAACAAAGCTCCGCGTGTCACTGAACCCCTGCGTCAAACACCCACCAAGAGAGCAAAGGAAAGAGAAATCGATACTGACTCATACAAGGCCCAGGGAGCATCAGGTATATCCAACCGTGAAGATGAAACAAGAAAAAAGAAAGAGAGCATGAGAGCAAGCAAGGAAATGAGGAGAAGAAGAGACAAATAAGATATGTTTTGAAGGCCAGCACTACTCTTTGCTGTTAGTTTCTAGCCTTTTCGTTTGCACCATTCTGATGTTTCTTTGACTTTCATTCTCATATCTTACTGGGAGTTTTTCCTCATCCAATCTGCAGCATGTGCTGACATAATTTTGCATTTTGGCATGAATTTAGTGACAATGACAACCCATAATGTTATGAAGGTTAAATTAACCCTGGCATAAACAGGATCTTTTTGAATAAAGAAATTGGTACCTGTAAATACAGGTGACCAGCATGCCTCAGCATCAAGTGACACCTAAAGGGCTCAGCTTGGTTCCTCCACGACATCTGCAGCTTGTCTCATTAGTATTCATCTATGAATCATTCAAAACACAGCCGGCTGCCATTATCACAAACAGCAGAAGAGAGAGGGGGGCACATGACTGCTAACTACACCAAACACTTTGGGGTGTATAAACAAATATACACCCCCAAGTGTATATTTGTTGCTACGAGAAAAAAAACTTAAAGGAACCGTTTCCTGTGTGTCCTGGTTCAAAGTGTCTATCCCGAATGTACTTGTCAATTGACAAACAGGCTGATCAATAGAATTGATTTGTGATTAAGGAAGTGTCTCAAGTACAAAGTGGCAGTCACTGGTAGCTGCTACTGTGCTCTATTTATGTAATTCAAATACAAAAAACAAAAACCTTTCGACTCCAAATTAGTCAAGTGAATGAAGTGTAATTGATTACTAACACATCAAATCTATCTACTTTTGAAGAGGTCAGACTTTTAGCTTAGATTCATAGGAGAAGAAGAAAAAACTGCATGAAATATCTCTTTTATAGTCAGGATATGATACTTGTACTGTGCTAGATAAAATAATATTCAAATGACACCTGTTTAGAGACTACTTTAGTTTCAGTCTTGAACTGCAGAATGGATAAGCCATAGAAAGAAGAAATGCAGTTGAAATATAGTTGAATACGGAAATTATGATATTAGTTGCAGTTAACCCATATATTCTTCAATTTTGTTATTTTATTTCTATTTATACAATGTCCATACCACTCCCCCTGGGCTTTACCGTCATGCTTACTATAATTTATATAAGGTGGATCCTTTAAAAGTCTTAAAAGTCTATGCAACTGGACAAACATACAAAAACACAAAAGGAGAGGAAATTTTTCTATTGCATTGTATTAACAATGCTTTTTAGCAATAAATCATATACTGCTGGAAAACCTGTTTATTTTTCATAAATTCTCCCACATTTGTAAGGAAAATGCATTTTTTGTGTTGGACACCAAAGCTGAGTATGTGGGTTGCACCCAAGAAAAAGACAAATTGCTAAAAAGCTTCATCTGTTTATTCAGCCTAAATAGTACATGGGAGAATTATACATAACTACAACGGTCATCAGCTTGGTCACACGCCGGGGTGGGTTGTCATCCCATTCAGTGTGAATGAGCACTGGCATCTTGGATGTTAGAGTTCGGTTCTTAAGAGTGGAGGTGAGGGATTGCCATCTTGATTATATATCTGCACTGAGATTGCCTCCAGTGATGACAAATCTTGTTTTTCTACTGAGGAAGATGCCCCCCACATAATCACACTGCCTCCACTCAAAACTGTGTGGCATTGACAGGGAGGACTTGGCAAGTTTTTCCAAGCGTGTAACCTATATGCTTAACTCCACAGACCAACCCACAAGTGCATATTCCTTACAGAAGTCCAGAATTCAAGGGGGAATAAACATGCTTTCCAACAGTTTAAAATGTGCTACCCATAAGTATTGTCACAAAATGTTGACCAAAGACTAACTGAATGGCATAATATCTCCATGCAAATTACATAGATCAGTATGTAAAAAAAATCATATCAATGTTTTTCCATATATGTATGTCAGTTTCATATTTTCAACTAAATTCAAATTTTCAGGAAACATAAATTGCATGACAGAAATGATAGCACAATATTCTGAAATAAACATTTAATCTCAGAATCCCAACATTAACACTTCAATTGGAAATTGAATAATTATACAGCATGTAGCCACAAAAATAATAAATAAGCCTATTATCCACACTTTCATGATAAGTTAGCCAAGACAAACAAACATGGAAACTGACAGGAAATTGAAATTAAACATTCAGATTATTTTCACCTGATACAGATTTAACTTTATCAAAAGATCTCTCTCTCTCTCTCTCTCTCTCTCTCTCTCTCTCTCTCTCTGAAAGGGTAAACAGAGTTTATGTGCAGAATTTTAATTTTCTGAATGCTTGAAAAAACAATAGGAAAAATAAAAAAGTATTAATGAATTCTGAGTGAGCCACTTTTGGTCCATGAGCTCTGACCACTTTGGACCACTGCTAAGAAAGGCTTGTTTGGTCAAATATCAAACTTTTTTGATATTGGAGAGAGTTTGGGGATCCAAACTCTCTCCCCAAACTCTATCTTTGGGGAGAGAGTTTGGACCTCAGCAGGTGCCTTTCCAGCACTTTCCTTTCTCTGTTGTTGCCTATGAGCAGTGAGGTCACCCTCATATTGACTGTATGTCTTTCTCCTTGTCTTGGAACGTCACTGTGGACCCCTCACTGCAACCTCTGAAATTAACTGTAAGCAATTTGAAAGACTATCTTGCTGAATGATCAAAGATTGAATAAAGACAATGAAACCAAATGTTAACAAAACAGATACAGTCCTGGCTAGTCCAATTGGGCACAATGTCTTGGTTCTGTGTGTGTGGGTTTGCCAACACATTAACATGTCCGTCCCTCGGGTCACTTCATTGTCTCTTCGTCATCACTCACTCTCCACTCCATAGTGATGTAAACAGACACAGAGGGAGTTGGCATCAATACTATAAACAGTTTTTATCCTCTCAGACTTGTTTCTTTTCTCTTTCGGAGAGACAGATATTTATAAACTATTTAGATAGGGGTATCACTGTCTGATAAGAGTGTGCTCAAGGTCTGAGATTGGCAATGCAAAGCAAGAAGGACGCGGATGCACATTGTTGACTGCGTTGTAACACTAGAGATTTTTTTTCCCCGAAAATGAACGTCTCATAAAATGTTTTAGACATTTTCCTATAACTTCAGAAACAGAAACCTTGAGCTCTGGATGATCTCTAAAGGAAATTCTGTAAAATTAAACATTAATGAGCACAACCTAATTTCACCTGAAGGATTCTTTTTACTATTGTAGGTAACAACGATAAATTATGTGCTAAGCATTGCATCAATGCAGTCTTTTGTAATTGTGACATTGCACACACTATGAAAACATGAACAGTGGAAACTCCAGGTGTTAACACATGAAAAGACTTAAAGGTATTAAAAAGATAGAAGGTGAATTTAAGCCAGTAGCATGTTATAAATTAAGATATATCAAAACAAAAAATATATTTTAAGAAGACCTCCTAAATAAAATTAACACTTAAGTGAGCATTAAACAGTTTTGTAAAACGCAAGCTAAAGATTTGTTAATACATTTAATCTCTAGCTGAATTAACCCAATCATATACTAATTATCTACAATTAAACCATACCATAAGAGAGTGCAATAGTGGGGAAAACATTTATAATTCTCAAACACAAACTATTTGTTTGCATGCATAATGTGAGTTCTTTCTCATACAAAACCCCATTTGCATGCTCTGCAACAACAGTTTGTGGTTAACAGGCTTACATGCCAAGCCAGAACAGAATACCAATGCAGAAGGGATCAACTTCAAATAAAGATACTCCTCTCCATCTTTCTCCACCTCTCAGTTTGCTTGTCAGCGCACATAAAGGAGGATGCAAAATTGCAAAATCATGTTTTATCACCATAGGTTTGAATTATAACAGCAAGCGTAAAGCTGCCACAATGCAGAACATTTGTTGAAACACTACTGAGCTATGGCAGAATGTCAATCTCTGCTAAAATGGAGGGTTCTGTTCAGTCTGAAACATCGCTCAGTCAAATGCGTTTCCATTAAAGTGAGGCACAGTCTAATTGTTGTTTTTTGTTGTGTTTGGTGAAGTGCATTAACATTTAGATGTAAATTTGTCTTCTTTCAAAGGAATGACTAAAACTGTATCCAAGTCGTTTTTGTTTTGTTTTTTTTAGCTAAAATATAGTTTCTCTTCTCTCTATCCACACCTAACACTTAAGAGAAGGTGAGAAGATGAAAGTAAGTGGTTGTGCAAGTGAAACGACGGAATATATAAAGCAATAACAAAGTCCACTGTGACTCCAATTATGTTGTATTCTGCACAACTGAGAAGCAAAATGTCTTTTAATAAAACCTCAGAAATACAGAATTTCCCCTAGAGGGAACTATACATTATTAATTATTTGATGTTATGAATATCTGAATTTTATTTTAGGGTAGGAATCAATGATACCAAAACAGCAAGGAAACAGTGATTCATGTTGCTAAGTTTAACTAATGCCAAGACAATGTGTGTAAGAAATCTTATAGAGGACAAATGACTAATAAATAACTTAGACAAAAACCCTCATAAACCTTGTGGCTTATCTCTAATAGCAGCCATCCAACAAAATCCTCCAGGGAATTGTAGAAATAGCATTTCTGAAAATACTCAACAAATAAATATCAGAAAGGTCTGAATGACAAGCAGAACCCCATCTGTCTACACTCCTCCATCTCCAGAGCATCTGTTTGGCGATAGGAAGAGGTGGGCTGAATTGGAAGAGCCCCAATGCCAAACCCTGGAGCTTCTCTCTCTGTAGCTCTAACAGCCATTCAACTAGAAGGTGGGGTTGATATTTTATCACGATGGCCTCTTGGCATCTTGATCAGAAGAAAAAGTTGGATTACTAGACACACGTCCAGCTCCATGTTCTTGGCAACACAAGCGCTCATCTGCTAGACCAAAAGGATCTTGGAAAAAGAGCCACAATGTTGGAGACCTTGTTTGAAGCAGATGAAGTAAAAGAACACCATGCACATTCTGCACAAAATAAATAAACGAAACAAAATGCAAAAACACATATGCAATGTAAAAATAAAACACACACCTTGATTTACAGTAACACAGAGATAAATTATGCAACCTGGACTGTTGCAACATTTCTCCACAGATCGGTTGTTTGATGTATTGCTGTGTGAATTAGCATGCATGCACAATGAGGACAGAACATCAGAAATGGTGAGTGGGGTCATTAGGGGTGTGGATGCATCACATTTATCATAACAAAGAGAGACGACTATTACACCATTATGAGGATTTGTGAGGTAAATTGAAGCAAATACAAAGGACTGTCATCTATACGGCTGGAGTGAGCAAATGCACATGTACAATGAAATATTTCTACAATTAAGGAAACTTGAGGAAAAAAAGGTGCAGAATGATCACAGGTGTCAAGTGAAGAAATGAGAACGAAAGGTACAGTAAATTTCTTAATGCCACATCACACAATTATGCAACCGTAAACTCCAGTGCTTCACTTCTTATATTCCCGTTGCCTCTCGCTTTCGACCTGATGCTTCACTGCACCTCAACAGCCGACTCAGTGAGCCTCTGGTTTCCTAGTAACTGTGGGAGGAATGCAGGGCTTGGAGAACAGAGGAGCTTCTCATCAGGTGCCTGACAGTTGGGGGCATGCACACATCGATTTGTAAATATATTCATAAGTAGGAGTGCATGCATATAATATTCTTTTTTATTTATCAAGCTAGCAGCATAGAGATAGAAATTGTGCAGAGTGTAAGAATTAGTGGAACAACCTTGACTATCTAATGGGCTGTAATAAAATAAAAGTATTTACAGTCCTCTAACTGTTGAAATGGAATCAGAAGGTTAAAGTTACAGTTTGAATATCTCAAAATAAACTAAACGTCCTTCTTATTTGGGTTTAAGTTTTGTTAAGGACAAATTTTAATCATCTGGTGATTAAAGCAGACTTGGTTATCAGATCAAATAGCTCCAGCTATTTCATATTTATTAGTCACGATATTGTCCAAGCCTGTAACAGCCCTGAAATGTAGTGGTCATAAGATGTTTCTACAAACAAAAGATCAACAAATTACATCATACATTTGAAGAAGTGAAAGGTTGGAGGATGATAGGAAAACTTAAGATTGCCAGATTAATACAAGTTCTGTGAAAACTGGTGATAAATAATGAAAGCTCCTCAAGCACCAACTCATATTTTCAAAGTTTTTACAAAACAAGATACAACCATTAGCACAGTGGTCCTGTCACCCTACCCCACCCACAAAACCCCAGGTGGTACACCATCTGTTAAGTAGGTTGCATGTACCTTTAATTGAAATCAGCAACAACAAGAGGAAGAGAAAAAAAAACAGGCCTTCGCAAAACCCACTGACAAGTCCAGGATGTAATTCAGCCTTTTAATTCAGGTCTGCTGGAACAGGAATAAATCAAAAAGTTGCAGGACACCAACCCTCAAAGGACTTGAGTTGCTGACCCCGGCACTAAATGGATTTTTGAAATGTTTTTAGACTAAGATGCATTATGATGTCTTTCAGCCACTTGGAAGTGCTAGGCAATTTGGTGATTTAAAGTGTAACAAAATCTCCCATCGTGCAAGTACGGTACAGACTGCTATTAGATCATTAATCAGCTTTGCATTACAGAACAGTTGATACAGTGCTGAGAGTAGTTGAACAAGCATTAGGTCGTAAGTTGAGGCCTATAACTACAACTAAAAACTCAGCAAGATTTTGAGCTCCATTTCCACCAGCTTGTGATTAACTGAGTCACCATTGCTAGGCGACAAGACATACACTGAGGTAAGGTCGAGAATAAATCTGAAGAAGGCAGTAAAAGCCTTCAAATTGAAGGCTGGGTTTTGTGAAGGATGGAGCCCCTTAATTTGGACACGCCCCATATGTATATTTTTAGTGGCTGAAATGCTTCGCATTGATGGAAAAGAAAGAAAAGAAACCAGAAAAGCTGAGTAAATCTAAAGCCATTACGATTTTTAGCAATAGCATCAGGATTGCTTGTTTTCCTGACATCTTGCAGCCCAGTAATAAAATCAGGATGCTGTCTATTTTACTTTAACTAGGTCAAAAACCGTTACCAAACCATAAAAAATAAATGGAGGACACATCTGAATATCCTGTTGATAGCTTGATCATAATTACTAATTAACATCCATCCATTTTCTTCCATTTATCCAGGGTTGGGTCGCAGGAGCAGCAGCCTAAGTAAGGAGACTCAGACTTTCTTGCTAATTAACAGCATTCTGTAATTATGTTGTTGCCAAGACAGCATTCACGTCATTATTACAATTCCCCAAAACCTGTTTGTAATTGTGAGTTGGCTGCATTTCTAATAAACAGTTTTGAAAGAGGAAAAACTCTGCCAGCCTTCAGTCACCTTTCTTACAGATTCCAGGATGAGCTCTGGCTTCGGCAGGGATTACATCTGTGTGCATCCATCAATAGAGTGTCTGTTATTGAACAAGGTCAAAAGATTCAAAAGCATATCTCTCCAACTGAAATCATAACTGGGAAGTGACTTAGTATAATCAGTAACAATAACGAAGTTGTACTAATAACTATAAATTTGAAAGTATTTTCCTCCACCCACCCTTCAAAAAGCAACTTTTTCTGTTGCTGATCTATGAAGAAATATATGTGTTCTCAGACCAAGCATGCAACACTAAGGCAGCACCAGGTGAAGCAGAATATAACGGGTTTGTTTTGGCGTATAACAGGTCTGACCTTTTCATACTCACTGCTCTAATACTTTATGGCAGCGAGGTTTGGCTTCATGCATGAATCTCACATGCAAGCTTTGAACAACTTCAGCTACAGAAAGTTAAATACACACATTTTTAAAAGCTTGGCTAGACTCCTGGATAATTTAAATCCTTATCTGTCTCTCTGGCGGTTTAAATTCATTATTACATGTATATTAGTGAGCGATAACGTGCGAATTGGTTTTCTTGCGAGAAAGTTAGCTCCTGGTGGGAAAATGAGGAAGGAAATGAAAAGTGATCCAGAGAATTGCAGCAGAGCTTGGTCTCAATGCAGATAATGTGCAATCACATAGACAAGAGAAATTGCAAAAAATGATACAGACAAACTGACCTGCACGACTGATTTGGGAGATTGATATGCTGACAGTCTACATAATGGAAGTTGAAATTTTGACTGGGGCAAGGCAAAGATGGAAATCCAACATGGAGCCAAGCCCAATGGATTTAGAGTCATATTATATGCTTCAGTGAGCGAAGGGATACCAGTAATAAATCAAATTTTAGTCTAGAAGTAGAGAAGAAGAGCAAAGAGGGAGATGGTTAAGAGGTCTACTGAGACCAGGACCAGAATGATTTGAGAGATTTTTGGATTCGGTTAGAGGCAGACGGAGGATAATCTGCCCAGAATCATCAGAGCACTCCTTGCTTTGTATTCCTGCCTGAGCATCTTTAAAATTGAAAATCTGAAGCAAAGGAAGAGGAACGTAGGAGGAAACACCCTGGGAGGAAAGAAGACTTTTACCACTTCTGCTCACACTTTGCTTTACTTCCTCTCCGTCTTCCAAGTTCAACTTTTCCCCCTTTCTTCTGGGAAAATTTTTGGTTCAAGCTGTTTTCCCCTTTCAAGCGTTTTAGTGCTTCACAGTTCACCAGCACTCTAGCTCTGTGAAATAACAGCTGCCAGAAATGAGTGCTTTGCCTCGAGGTACAGAAATTTAAGCTCAGTTAAATTCTCCCCTCTTTCAGAATCCAGAATATTCTAAAAGGAATCCGCTCAACTTCCCTTAAACGCTTTAAACTTGCCATCTGATCTTAAATGTTTAATAATAACCACAGATTTGCTGGTGTAATAAAACACAACCTTGTGAGAAATACAAAAGTGCAACACAATCTCCTTTTTGTTTAACTCACTGCCATCCCATGCACAGAGGAAACAGGTGTATCTGATACTATGTGCCCCATTTCCACTGAATGTTACAAACAGAGAGCATGAGCAGAGCTATTTCAGGTGCAACAAAACACCAGGTGAGGCTCACATGAAACCTCTGAAGAAAAGGTTGGCATAACAAGGTACAAATGCATGAATATGCATTAATGCCTACCACACATAACTTCAGAGGTCGTAGGGAACACTGATACATTGTGCAGAACCAAGGAACATACCGGATGTGACAGGAGCAGTTTCGTTTAAGAGTTAAATAATAAAATAACATAATACAAGTGTGGAGGAAAGTTACCAAGACATCACAGACCTCTTAACTAACAGGGTGGGAAAGGAGAACATTAATCAGAGTAGCAACCAAGAAGCCCATTATAACTCTAGATGAGCTGCAGAAATCCCCAGCTCTGGTGGGAGAATTTGTTGATATGACAGTGAAGTAGTAGTGAACTTCACTGATCTGGTCTTTGTTGGACAGTGGAATTAAGGAACACACTTTGTGTTCATCCAAAACTCCCATTTCCCTTAAACTGAGGTTATTTAGCTGTGAGAATAACCTCAACTCTCACTGCTAAATAAGGTGGTGGAAGCATCACGAAGTAGGGATGATTTTTTTCTCATCAGGAATAGTGAAGCCAGTCAGAGTTGATGAGAAGTTGGAAGAGCTAAATGCAGAGCAGTTGTGGAAGAAAAGCTGCTGAGACTTTAGAGTGGGGCAGAGGTTCACTTTCCAGCAGGTAACAACCCTGCAAATGCAGCATTTGTGTGTTAGAATGGTCCAATCAAACCCCATACCTCAATTCAATTAAGTAATCTATTGCAAGAACTGAAAGAAATGTTTACAGATGCTGTCCATCAATCTACCTGATTAAGCTTGGGGGAAATTTAGATGTTCCAGCAGGTGGAAACACACTTCAAAAGTGGTGGTAGTAGAATTATTCTGGAGGGACTGAGCACAGACTTATTTCCATAAATTTGTGCTGTGTTCATTTGGCGAATCCAATCTGTGTTTTTCCATTTTTAGCCAAAGAACAATTAAAAATAATCAAAACACAACAAATTTTGCTTGTTTTAATCTGGCAAATATGCACTAGATTGAAATGGCCTGTGATGTGACATCGTGATTAGATATTACAATTCAGCTTATGATTGTCTTGTAAAAAATTATTCAAGGGATTTGGACACTTTCTGGTCTACTGTAGCTTACTACTGTAGCTTACTTCTATCCTGAAATGGCTTCACATTTTTCTGTTTGCTGTCTCACTGAAAAATGAATTATAGAAAAAAGCTAAAGTTTAAATCAATCAGTAAAAGCCTAAAATCAATAATCATACAGTATATAAGCAAACACTACTCCTGCAAACCTAGAAACTGTAATCCAAAACCAACTGAAACACAATGTAAAACAATCTAAATATAGAAGCTGTTCTTCCACTAAATTGCATGAAATTGCAAGTGTGTGTCTGATAACATGGCATGGGAGTGGCTTCATGTTGTACTGGGAATTGTGTCTAATTTTCTAGTCTTACATGGGGTTTGCATGAGTAAGAAAAACCAATTAGGAAGCCAAACTGATGCCAAAAAGATTTAACAGACTGTACCGCTCTGACAGAAGATATGCGTTAAATCTCCAGGCGCAACCCAAAGACAACTGTTGCAACAACCCATGATTAGTTAAAAAGGTTAAAAGCATCCCTGCAGAACCGCTTTAACTATACACGTGCCTGTTACAATCTTAAAAAATGAGCACTAGATGTACTTACTCAAAGACATAGCAAAGTTAGATGCTATTGCCCTTTGGAGAACCAAAGGGCAATTACATTTTACAGTGCACCTTGGTATCAAATGTAGAGATTGTGGTTAGATGTCTTGCATTTATTTAAGATACAATTTTCAGAAGCATCTTCAAAAACATCTTCACGTAAACACCCTTTGCTGCAGGGCAGCACTGAAAGTTGACATCTCCATTCAGTTACAGCAATCTGGCTGAAAATAAATGAGTAAGAAGTCACTGGCAGCCTTAAAATACTGACAGTGGGATTGCTGTGGTTGCTGTCAATCATCACACTGATTGCCACGGGCAGGGTGGATGATGGGAGGGGAGGAGACAATATGCAGTCTCACATATGTGGTGAAGTCTGAATTTCACCATTATGTTGGATTTCAATCATTCAGCTTGGTGTTTCCTTCCAACCTCTGCAGAGCCCAAGTTATGCAAAGACCTCAAATAGACAGAAGCTGCTTATTAATTGATGCAAAAATGCTTTAGCTCTGAGATAAAATGACCACTTTTTTGCCAGCAAAATCTGGATATTCTGCTTGTTATCATCTCGATTTTCACTGATTGATCTGAATTGTGCCAAATATCCTCGCAGAAAATCAGAGAAACTGCATTCAAATAGTGCTGAGATGTATTCTAATTACTTCCAGGCAGCATTATCACAATATATGTTTTCAAAAAAGGACAAATGGAAAAGCAGAATTTGCTGTAATAAGCCTGGATTTGGCGTTCTCAATATTTTGTCCTAAAAAAAACAACATCTCTACTTGCAAACATGTTTATTCCCTCTCTCTGCAGCACAAAGTATTGCTTTAACAACTTAGTTTCACAACAGAAAATGTTCACATATCAGAAATTTATTTTAGGGATTTTAGCTGGAAGTTTTATGAGCAACCAGACATTTCCATCAGGCTGCTGCAGCAAAAACATAACTGAGTGAGCAGGGAGGTAAATATCGTTCTCATAAAAAGCACTGAAATGTCAGAGCCTTCCACAGTTGATCATGGAGTAAATATCTTCTCTATTTCAAAACAGTTCCAGCCAAATTAGCAGCTATAGAGACCATCTAACCTGATTAGTTTACAAACATCACCATCTGACAGGAGGTGATTATACCCCTGCAGAGGACAACAGCTGGAGGACAATTATGCACTTTTATTTATGTCAATACACCGATACTGATCCAAAAGTTTTTTATTAAATCTGTTATATGAAGTCTTCCAACACTTTTCTTTCTTCTTGGTGTTGGCAAGAAATTAATTCAGCATCAGCTGTTTCTGCAAATGTCCCCAGAATCTCATTTGGATTAGCCAAACGAATAGGTCTGGTGGGTAGCTAAATATTGAGGAAGTAGTGAAGATTTTACTGGGTGACAAAGTCCTGGAACCTTAAAACAGAAGATGTGACACCACAAAACACAAAGCAGGAAATGGCAACAAATAGGAGTGTCGTTTTCCCAGAGCTCATGAAATGATGCACATCATGCTGTGTGCTGTTTTTTAACGACATAGATGTTCACCATCTTGCTGTGCTTTGATTAAGATGTGGGGATACATGATATCCATGTCCATCGTGTCCATAACAGATGACAAAAAACAGGGGTTCCAACTTTAACCTGCCATCTGTAAAACTTGAAAGACCAATTTGAGATCCATGGTTCCATTGTAGTTTAGCAGAAATAATACACAAAGCAACATATCCTTTTTATATTGTCTATGTTGCTCTTGCTTGTTATTTCAAACTTTTCTACTTAACTCTCCTGTCTTTCATTTAGAAGAATAATCCACAGGAGCCGTCATTTTTTCGGTGTAGATGTTACAAAATATTCACAGTGAAAAACTACAGAGTTGAATACAGGCATACTTTCATCATCAACATTAAGTCAGACCAAACTTTTCCTGTTTTAGGTCAGTCAGGATTGTATCATTTTATAATAACAAGAGAGATTCAGTCAGAAGGTTTCATATTCTAAGATTTATATGACTCAAAGCAATTTGGAGAAGACCAGACGAAGTCATGGCTTCATAAGCTTTTTAATCAAAATGATATTATTTTAACAGCAGTGGGCATATCTGCTTTAAGCAAAATAACTTATATCAAGTTATACATGTTTGTGTTAATGCTCAGATACACGTATTTTTACTCAATATTATAAGACTGTGAGATACAATATCTACCCACGCCTGCTACACAGTACAAAATGCAAACGGCAACCTTTACATACATTCCTACAATATCTCACAGCTTCTAACTACAGATGGTAATAGGTTTTAAACCTTTGATTAGCCTTGACTTCCTATAGAACAACAACTTTTTCCATCTCAAGCCTTTGGCCATCATTTCTATACTAAAAGAAAGTTTTTTCATAAACTCTCATCCGGAAAACTGCAACAGTGTCTGTTTGGGTTACCTAATGACGCTCTGGAAGTGCTCCAGCAGATCCAAACCTCAGCTGCCAGGTTTCTCACCCACACCAAACCTTGGCAACACATCACTCCAGGTCTGATTCAGCAACACTGCCTTCCAGTTAGGTCTCAGATCTGTTACTAAATTCTACTTCTCACCTACAAATCCTGTCACTGCCTTACACCTCGGTGCCCCTTTGACCTCCTTTATCCCTACATTTAATTTGAGATTCTCAGATCGACTGGAACTGGACCACTCTCCATCTGCCACACAGGAATGGATACTTTAGGTGGCAGAGCTGTTAGTCACTAAACCTCAAACTTCTATAATCCTCTTCCTGTCAACCTTCGCAAAACTTAATCTCTGGATATACAAAAAAAAAAAAACACTCCCAATATCCTCTTAAACTTGACCCTTGACTGCCTGTTTTATGTTTTTATTCTGGTCTTCTATGTAAAGCTCACTTTGGTTGCTTTAAAAGTAGAATATAATTTATTATTTTAATGCTTATTAATATTTAAGTATGTTTGATGTGTGCATAGATTAAAAAGCCACAAAGCTTTTACACAAATGTAAAAGAAGGTTTTCACATTCAAAATTAGTGAATGTGAAAACCTTCTCCAAATGCACGACAAATGGAAATGTGTGTAAGTCAGAGGATTTTATTTCATAAAAAGCAACATAAAAGGTGCTTGGTGCTCATCTTAACAGAATAAATGTGGGTATTGAAAGATAATTAAATCCTTCCTAGACTCAGACAACTACTGTACAGTTTAAATGGCAACTTGTCTACTCCTCTGGTGGCGCTAAAATGCAACATGCCATGAAAAAACCTGTCCATTTCTGGTATTTTCTTAAAAATAAAAACAGACTGAGATACCTTTTTTACCAAAGTAATGCTCACTACTTCTCCAAATATTTTGTCCCTTCTACATTAAAAAGGGTGAAAATAAACTGACATTTAACTGCTCCCAATTTTATAAACAATAAAATATCAGTTTGTGCCCTGAAAATGTTAAAATAATATGTACAGTAGCATTCCCTTCCAGATAATCTGTGAGAATTAAAATTACTTCAAAGATTTACATGCTTACTGATTTGATAGAATATGAAACAACACACTGTATGTTAATTATTGTTGTGCATAGCAATCAAACTACAATGAACATAGCTGTGGCATGGAAAGAAGTTTCTTTGATAAATGCATGTAATATTAAAACCACTAAATCATTAATGACCTTGAGAGCTTGCTGGTGCTGCTTACTACTGCAGCCCAGTGAGTCTCGTCATAAATGCCTCAGACCCCCTGAGTAAAAGTACAAGCCATTGATAAAGATTTTAATCTTTGATTTTTGCATCATTTGTTTCAATTAGAGGGGATCCCTGCTGAGTACAAGACAAGTACAGTGACTTTAAAAAAAATATGTAGTAATCAATTTTGTATGAAAAAATTCTAACCTGTGGAAGTATCCCTCCATCAGTACACGAGCAAAAATGCCCTAGAGAAAGGACAATCAGTGAGGTGAGCCTAAAAAGAAAGCTGGTTTGGCTTATGAGATTTTCTCATCGTGCCATCATTAAGAACTTGGCTCTTTAAAAAAAAAAAAAAGAAAGGGCTCAGAACAAAAATTGTTCAATCTGTGTGTCATCTTCAACATTTCTTTATCTCATTTACTTTAACACCAATACAAATGTGCATTCGCTTTTTCCCAGTAGGGTCAATTACTTCAAAAATGCCCTTAAAACATGCAGCTCCTCAGCCATAAAACATTGCATCATCATTAGCCAATCGCAGGCGGGCAGGATTCATGGGGCTTTGTGTGGCACAGTCCTGGGGAATAAGCAGGTGGATGTGTACAAAGCTGTGACTTCACCATCGTAGCGAGATCTGATGTGTGCTGCGGTCAGTAAAGAGCTGCATTAATAGCTTAAACCAACAGTTTGGTAGTGAACAAACATTTGAACCTGGAACTCATATTGTGTGCAGTGTGATCCAGCATAAACAGACTTCAACAAAGACGAGAATAGGATATGAATCAATAAAGGTCATGTCCCTGCATCTCAAATAAATATCTGATGGTAGATGGATATATGACCCAGTGCAGATCATCTGTATTTGCTTTATTACCTGAAAAGATGATATTACGAACAGGCCAGCTCTGTAGCTAGTTTCAAAACACCACATGCCAACTATACACCATCATCTCCCACTTTTCTTCAAACCTAAAATTACTAAATGGGTGTCCATTTTCATTCATCCTAGATAATACACACCTTTACAGTATTCAAGATCAACCTTGAACTGATATTAAATAACTTTAAAGAGTTTTCTTTCACAGTCAGTCGAATGAGTGTGTTGTACATGATGTTGGCAGCAAAATCCAGACATAACAGCTCAAAAAAAAATCTCATTTTAGCCAAGAGATCTCGGTCACCCTATGTGCAGCCTTGTCTGTGTCCCCTGTCTCTAACAGATCTCCCCTTTCACATGTTATGATGTTTTTTAAGCATGCAGGCTTAAGAGACACCTATCTCAACCCTTGCAAGCCCTTTAGTAAGCATCAATTTGGCATAGCCATGATATGGGATCAGAAGATAGATACACAAGAGTGTTGGTACAAACCTCAGCTGAACATGCTTGGTGGAACATGGATATATGAACCTAAAAGGATTTAAAGACTCTGCACAATGGCAGCATTATGATGAGGAATAGCTCTCCGGTGGGCCAGTTCTGAGATTACAGCTCAACTTCTGCTTAATCAAATCTTCTATGGTTCACCCTTGAATCGCCAACTGCTCTACAAAGATGCTCCTTTCTGCAGTTACAGGAAGTGAAGAAAACCTGGCTTTGCAAATGCAAACAGCACATTTCTTCACTCACCATCTTGGGAAAGCTGAGACTGGTTTGACAAATTACTGCCTTGTTGGTGGCTTGAATGCAATTAGATTGGTCCTTGGCGGCATTATGTTCAATTAGTACTTTGAATTGCCAGCAACAGTAATGACAGCAGGTCAAAGCGATTTAAAAATCTCCTTTTTTTCATCCTGGCAAATTATTCCAAACAGCTGTGATTCTCTAGGAAGAGAACATCCAGCCAAATTGTTCATGTTTAGGAATAAAAGGCTCCCATGGGAGCATATTCAGGCTAATCCATCTCAATCCTCCTGAGACAGACAATGACTACAGACACAATTCAGATAAAAACCCACAACTGAATCACACACAGACACATACAACTCTGGACATTTCAAAAGGCTCCATGACTGCAAGTAATCTGAAGCTCAAACAGATTTTCCTGAGTTTACACATATAAATGAGACAGTCAGAGGAAATAACTCAAATAACTGGATATCAATAAAAGGTAATTTACAAAATAGCTTCTCTGCTGCAGCCAAATAAGATCAAGAAAGCTCATTTAACACCAAACAGAAAAATCCCACAAGAAGACAAGTTTTTACTCTTCTACTGTTGATCTCAAAATCACACCATGCTGATCACATCCGTTAGACTAGCAGCAAGTTGCGGCTGCCTGAATCTGAACCTCCGCATCAGAACTTACCCGTCCATTTACGAGTAAACCATTTTTTTATCTTCTGTTCTTTTGAACCTCCTTTCATTCTCTCCCCGTCTTTCATGACTTCTCTCTTTTGTCTCGCTTCCCTTCTAAACACCGGCTACGAGACTGTCCCTTGGTGAGCAGCAAGCGAGGGATGAAAGAGGAGGGGAGGAAGGAAAAAGGTGAGGGGAGGGAAAGAAGTAAGAGAGTGAAATTAATGTGGATGAATTCCCTGAGCCATGTGATGCTGCCTCTTCCTCTGAAAAGTCTTCACTCTTCACTTCACCTCTAATTATGTCTTAGGTGAAGGTGTTTTCCAATGAATTAAGCATACTGTCTCACATTCTTACTTAAATTTAACTCCTCCATAATATAATTTTACTCATTTTGCTGAGATTTTTCTTGGCTCTGTCCAGGAAGTAATTTTCAACAAGGTTGCAAAACTTCCTTCGAGATTAAAAGAGGAAAGAAGGGGATTGAAGATAAGAGGTTGGATTGAGTTCCCAGGGGAAAAGCCAGAGCATCTCTTTAAAGATAGACCCACCCATTCATCCACTTATAATACACTTTTATTGAGAGGCAGAAAGGCTTATTTTCTTTTGAAATTCACAATATTATTTTGTCTTTTCTGTATTATTTTTTTTTACACCCACACACGCCCATCGGAGCACTTTAATTCCCAAAGGTTTTCCATCTGGTTGACAGCAGCAGCTGCAACCACAACATGAATCCTCACACTTTGCTCTTATCTACACATAAAAAAACAAAAATCTGTCACTAGTCCCTCTCTCTTCCTTACACACAATCACACCCACTGACACCACCTGCTTCTCCAGTGCTACTTCTGCTCTCCACCATTTGTTGCTGCTCTCACACATGGTGCCTCTACCCAGTGTTTTTCTTCTTTTTTTTTTTTTCATACCACCTGGTCTTCATTAAGCAACCTCACTGCTCACACCTTATTGCTAACCTACTACCTGATACCATCTACCAGCATCACTCTCCTCAGGTGATGCTGCTCTCTACGAGCCTCTAGCCCAGCCCCCCACCCCACCTCCTGCCTCCACAGAGTGTAGCAGGAGGACAGCCAGCTGGTTAGATGGCATGGCACTCGGAACCAAAGGAAATACCTGCTACATAAACATGCATAGAGAGAGGGTTTAACATGCCTTGGGATGGTGCATTGCCCATGCTGCGACACGGACGGCTGCAGCTGAAAGTGATTGCGTTTCCTGTTCCCCCTCCTCTTTTTTTCCTCCTCTCCACTCCTCCCTCCTCCTGTTCCTTGCTTTCTCTTCTTCACAAAGCGCTGTGTCTCTCCTTCCTCAAGCCGGTCCTCTTCTCTCCTATTCGTTCCTCGCCTTCTACCGTCCTCCTCTCCTTTGTCTCACTCTGGCTCTCTCTTGCCTCCGCCGGAACCTCCTTCGCGAGATGGCTAAGGTCCAGCAGCGGCGCTTTTGACAACACTGCGCGTGTGTGACTCTGAGCACGTGTGTGTGTGTGTGTGTGAAGGTGGGAGAGCTGGCGTGTGTGTGTGTGTGTGTGTGCGTGTGAGAGTGAGAGATGGAGAGAGAGTGAGGAAGCGATGGGCGTACTCTTTGAGCTTTTGGAAGACTGAGCATGCCGGTTCAGAGATGCTCTGCACACACACCGTAGAATGAGACAAAAAATTATTCCCAATGATAAATTTACACTCCCTCACCCACTCTATCTCACTTGCATTTCCCTTTCTTCATTCCTCCTAGCTAGACATTATACTCTCTCTCTCCTCTTAAAGACACAGGCGTTGCACTGCATTGCTACACGCCTGAGGCACATCTCATGATATGGTGACAGGGGGGAGTTCAGGAACATGGTCCTTTACGGGGCTCTACGGTAGAGCTTGCAGGAGGAAAGAGGGAAAACGTTTGAAGCATTAATAGAGGGCGAGGATCAGAGAGGGCTTCCGCTGGTGATTTGAGAAAAGAAGGATTGGAAAGGAAAATTAGAAATATCCCGTTGTGATAACAGCGGCTAATGATGAAGCAGCGCTGGCCCAAAGGTGAGGTTGGAGCTGATTGTCATGGCAACCACAGATCCAGAAAGGATGGCAACACGGGAGAGTAACCTCAGCATCACTGTGGCAGTGACTCTGTCCTGCTGTAGCAAAACTATCAACAACAGACACCAACAATCAGAATCCTTAATTAGAGGATGTTACCCGCTATTCAAACGGGCCTTTGATTAGAAAAAGCAGCAAAGCTCACATGAATTTATGATAAAATGTCAAATATTAAAGACAATAAAACACTACAGGTTGCTTGAAGAACCAAAAGGAGCCAGGCTAATTCACTCAGACAAGGGATGAAAGGTTTAGAAAACCCTGCGACATCAGCTCCCCCACATTAAGCAAGTCATTTTGGTTCCTGAACACGACCACAGAAGCTACTTTGGTCTAAGATCACGCATTAACTTTTCTGTCATCTTTAAAAAAATGGCAGATATTTTCTCAAGATACTGGGTTTCTACATGTTATTCTGAATAAAATTACGAACATTTAAAGACCCAAATTTGTTCTCACTCCTTTAAAAGAATAAAGAACTAGAGATGCAATAAAATTGTTGTCATTTCATGGCAGATGTTTCTACAGTGGTCAGGATTTAAAACTGGTTCCTGCTAAAACATTCAGTTGGCTGGCTGGATGAAAAGACGAACTGACAGACAGAGAGAAAGATGGACAGATTGACAGATGACTGAAGGGTCTAGAGGTCAGAAAAAAATGTTTGGTTTTTTTCAATGCACTGTTTTCTTTTTTATAAGTATCCAAATCTGGAAAACATTTAAGCCAAACTCTGTGCTTTTCCAGACTGTGTTGGAACCCTGGAGAAAACATGAGCTTTGTTTTCTTGAAAGGTGAAAATACTTACCATCATAGGACTCTTGGATAACCTTCAAGCAAATTCTGAGAAAAATTTCTTCAACTTCTATAATAATCTGTATCTAAAACACTACCTTTTATATCTCAAAACAATGGCGTAGTTAAAAGCTTTTTCATGACAAAACCAGCTTTATTATTATACAAACTAAGTGAAATGCCTCGTTTTCTCAAGATAATATCAAAGTGAATTTCAAACCATATCCTATAAAGCCAACTGGCCTGACAGGGGCAAATGGTTTTAAAGAAAACACGGTGGAAAGAATAGTCCACTATGTTACACATGTCATTCCCTAAACACCAGTAAAAACAGTCTCTTGATATTAGAAATATAGACACAATGTCAACGTATTCTGACTGCAGGATGTAATTTGGACTTTGTCAGGTAGATTTTACTTTAACCAGTGCAGACATGGTGTCGACACTAAAGACACTAAAAACTAAGGCCTGTGACAAATCAGTATTTGATGGCTTGGGAATGAGGAGCAATTGTCCATTCCAATGACAGCTGAAAGCAGCAAAAGAATTAAGAAGTTCAAATGTCGGAGATACAAAGAGACAAGAGGACGGATAGTCTCTACAGTGATGAGAATCATGAATAATTTATAATCATGCTGCTCGTCACTTACGTAGCACCATGTCCAGCTGGTTCAAAGGCTCGAAGAAAGAATCCATCCACCTGTCAGCTGAAGACTTTCCCAAAAATCCCAAAACCGGACAACAAAACCTGCAACAGAAAAGTCTGCAAGTAAAAGTTGACAAAAGTATATGTGGTCTCCCAGAATTTTGCCTGTGGATATTTACCCCACATCCACTGTCTACATTTTAAATTTGGGATCCCGGTCTGTGTGTCTGTGCCTACATAAGTAATGATGGTTTACATAAAATTGTAAAGTCAATGTTTTCTAATTTCCATTTCAGATTATAAACAACATACTGACATGGATTACACATTAAACCCCAGTTCACACAGTGAGACTACTGTCCTCATTACTTAGGAAAATAACAGCAGGGCCTGTGTAGGGCTGGTGCTTTGCAGGGTTCTGCATTTTACTCAGTTGGAAGCACCTCATTGCTAAGAAGCATCTTGCTGAGTAAGTAATTTTAGGGAGTTGATGAGCCCACTTTGCAACAGTTTTCTCGTGAAATGAAATCTGCAGTTATATTTTTGGCTCCATATTGCAGGGAGAATTATTAGGATGCGGAGTTGAAAATTGAATTTATTTTTCATTATACCATTTTTTGTTCCTGGAAGAAATTCTTGGGTCGTCCCTATAGAGAAACAGGAGCCTAGTTTGCCCTGCTTGTCCTCCTTCCTCTTCTCCATCTCAGTAGTGCGAGCTCATTGACCTAGAAATCTTTCAGCACTTTCTCTGGCACAATAGATCTGCACTCGCTTCAGTGGAGTTTGGCTCTCTAAGGTTATGAAAAGGGGTTAGTGCATTTGGCAATGACAGTGTGCCTTGGATATATTAATATAAAGTATGGTGTGCAGGGCAAAAAGGTGTTTTTAGTGTACACTGAATGAAAAACAGCAAAGGTGACTCTCCTAGCAAATCAATCATGTAAACGCTGCATGTGAAATGACAGGCAAAAATGCATGTGTGTCAGGGTAACCTTCAACTCAGAGACCACTCAAAATACCACTTCTGATTATGTTGCATTACAACCACAACCTTTTGACATATTTTATTTAAACTTCAATACAGACAGACCAACACAACAACGTATATAATTGTGAAACATAAGGAAAAGGATCCATGATTTGTTTTTTCCGACTTTTACTTGTAGAATAAAAATTTCCACAATTCTTCTTATACTTTACAGTGTTTTGACACTTTGTGTTGGCCAATCATATTAAATCACAAGGGAATACTTTTAAGTTTGTGATTGTAATGTGAGAAAATGGGGAAAAGTTGAAAGGACTATTTTATAAGGCATTATTTTAAGTCCTCTAAATCCAGCTCTTTGGTACAGTAAAATAATTTTCTCACCCCTCTTTATCTGACATTTAAACCAAAACTGAAAGTTTTCCAATGATTAAGAAAACAACTTTTAAGCACCTAACTATTTTAATACCTTCTGTGGCATGTCTTCTGTTGTTTTCACTTACACCATCTGTCCCTGTGGAAATAATAAATAAATACATTTAGAGTCAGTAAGCCAAATTCAGACTACTGCCAGAAACTGCTTTAGATGCACAGCTTAAAAGCAGCTTTAAGGTGTGTAGTCTCGCTGGGTTTTATCATGTGTTTAGAAATTTGTATGAAACTTCACACTAAACAACTTAAGATGAAATGTACGTGGGTTTAAAAAAAATACTATAATGTATTCAACTAACTTTGAACACTATTATGCAACTTTCATAATAACTATCAACTACGCTGCAATAAACAAGACGATACGCACCTGTTTTACTTTCGAACACATTACTCTGTTACAGTTTCTCTTTTCCTTTAAAACACAAGTGCTCTACTTTAAATGTGAAAATTAAACTTTAAATTAGAAGTGCCGTTATTCTACAACGGCACTTCTCCTCGTGCTCCATCCCCACAGCTGCTTGCTAATTAGCTCACAGTTAGCTTAGCACAAAAAACAATACCTACCCCGAATATGTAAAAGTGCAGAAACATTTGATTTGAAATGCTGTTTAAACCTGACGTGTGTCAAATCTTAAATATATATTCTGACGAGCAACAGTTAGGCTAACAGATATCCGCTTTTTTACTAAACGTTATAGAAATAATTTCCCAGTGTGTACCGAAACTTACTCTGGTTCTGTTGTTCAATGTTCCGTTAATGAACCTTTCTCAAGACACATTCCTAAACAGTTTTACTTCCCAGTTACCATGGGGCTTTAATTGTCTGTTTGTTTCTCCCCAGAAAAAATAGTCTTTTCAATATTTTGTTTTACAAACATTTTACAAAACATGTTTAATAATAACGAATAGTCATTAGTTTTTCCTCATTCTTAAATCCAAAATGCTGGGATTTGCACATTTCGCAACAAATCCTTGGTAAAAAGTAAATAATAATAATAATAATAATTTTTTATTACATCTTATTTTCTTTTATTCCATTTTATTTTATTATTTCTCCGTTGTCTCACATTTACGGAAGATGATTGCGGCCACTGGAAAAAAAAATAAAACAGTTCTCACTTTAATCTCAGAATTCTGAGATTAAAGTCAGAATTCTGAGGAAAAAAAGTCAGAATTCTGAGATTAAAGTCAGATTTTTTTTTTCTTCTTTTTTCCAGTGGCCCTAATCCTCTTCCATACACATTTTCCCTACAAATGTGAGAAAACCGCTGAATCCACTTGTTTAACCTTTTTATGCCACCTTTATTTAGTGTGTTGTGGTGGGGAGCAGGAGGACAAAGTAGTGCCAAAAATAGTAACTTTAATTGCACCTCCTACAATTCATGTAAATTCAGCTGTCACTGAAACATTAATATGTATCTCAGTGGTGCGATTAAAAACCTTTTTCTTTTGTAATCTATGGTTTCTTGCATTTCTTATGCTATAGATATGATGTGACACACAGGCTCTTATCTATTAGCCACTCTTAAAAATGGCAAAGGATGAAAAAAAATTATGAGTTTATTAAGGCAAATGTGTGTTCATCTTCATATCTCGGGAAATTGTACCAAAAACACAGCGAGTCACTTAATCTTGTCAAATGATTAAAATGTTTAAAATAACTGGACTTGTAATTGCCCAGTTTATTTTCACAATGTGTACAGTGAAAGGACTTATTAGGGAAGTTAAAAATGTAAAAATAAAAAAGGTTAACTGCTAGAGTTATAGCAATTTTTAATGTGAAATAATTTTTTCAAAACTTATTACACATTGTTACTAGGAGTGCCAATAAATGTGGAGTGTCCTTTATAAATCCATGGAGACATGCTAATCAGTAAAGGGATGGTTATTCTCTAGGACATCATTTTTGGAGAAGCAGAATGATTAAAAAAAACACCAAAATACTATGTATTGATATGTCTGATGAGAAGCAGTAAGAATCCCACTATTTGGAGGAAGATTAAAAAATATATATATAATATATATATGTACAATAAAATGGGAGTTTTAAAAGCAGCTGGGTCAGCAGAGTTGAATCATTCTCTATTCAAAATAAATAAAGTCATCCAACTTGATTTAGATTTTCATCTGGACCCATTTAGATGGAACTGAGGCTTTCTTGGCCTCAGACTTAATCCAAAGCTGATGAAGCTGGCACATCGTGTGTTTCCATGGCAATGTGAAAGTCCAGAAATGACCAGTCTGTTAACATCGTGCAGTTTAGTCACTGGTGAACTATGTTTACTTTGACGTGTATGTGTGGGTTGTACGGTCAGGATTTCAAACACCGGCTGAGCTGAAAGCTCACTGCTGTGCACCTTCTGTGACTTCATTGTGCCAGAGAATAAGAGCGACGAATAATGTTATAAATGTAGCCAGAGCAGAATGGATTTAGACATTATATCAAAACATAGGCTGGCCAGATACATGCAGAGTAGCCATCTGTAGCTTAAAACAAATAAATTATTTTCCTGTCCTTTACAATTGATTTTCAGTGTCCTTTTATTGAACCAGATCAATGAAAAATAATGCTGCAGCACAGGTTTCCCCTGGGAGGAGGTCACTGGTGGTGGAGGAGGTTTATAGATTTTTCCTGTCAGTAAAAAGGCTATTACAATGATGCAAGCACAAGTTATCACATGTAAAAGTCATCCATTTAGAGGCAAAATGTGTCGATTGACTGAGTCTCCAGAAAAATAATCTGACTGATTAGTTTGTTGCATGTAATAACAGTTGCTTGAGCACTACTTTAATTTTAATAATGGTGAATGTATTGCTTTAAAGGTTGTTTCATCTGACAGGTCCATTTATAAAAACCCCACCTAGGGACAGAACATCAATCTGATGGACAATAAATGTCACTGAAAAGGTGAAGAGAATGTTAATTCATTGTTTTTATGACAGATTACAAAATGTAGCCCCTTTGAGCCTTTAAAATTAAAACCCTGAAGAAGTTGAAAGGAAAAACAACAATTAAATTTTTTCCACAAACAGGGGCATTTCATTCGATTAATATATCATCAAGTTGTTTTTTTCTATTTTAGTTATTCCTTTCAAAAAGCAAAAGTCGTATACTATGTAGTACACTCTGTACTACATAGTAGGCGATTTAGTACACAAAATGTGATATTCGCCAGACATTTATGTTAATTTTTACGATCCATTACACCAACCCCAAAATTCAGTTCACAGAGATTTTAAATAAAGACTCATTAAAAAAGATTTTCATGCAGAAATGTGATGTCATGGCCAATTTCCTGGCCTACACAACAATGAAGAGGTCACCAACACTTCCCAAAAGGAGGGCAAGCCTCAAGAGATCACTGTTTTAAAAAAAGGCTTTTCACAGAGTGCTGCATTCAAACATATTGATGGAAAGTTAATCGGAATGAAAAAATGGGGTCGAAAAAAAAAAAACATGCACAAAGAACAATGATAACTTCAGCTTCTAAATGTTTGTGAAGCAAAGCCCATTCAGTAAATTAGAGGGAGGTACACAGTTATTTTTTAGTTATTTCGATTCACTTCTCAATCAGAAATGATTGAGAAGTTTTCCTTAAAGTGGCTTAAATTATATCGCATTACTTCCAAATGAAGGGTGTACCCCAAGGCTCAGTTATTGGTCCACTTACTTTTAATGTGTCCATAAGTAATTTCCAATTCGTCCTGGTGGATTTTTTCATATGTATGCTAATGACACTGTTTTGTATGTAGCTGACACGGACATGGCATATGCTTCAACATAACATTTCTCTATTTTTAGTGTTTCAGTATGGTTTCATAATGTATTGTTTTAGATTAAACATAGACGTAAACATAGACGAAAACTGTGTCAGTTTCCAGAGCTTGAATTTAGACAAACAATGATTTAATTCAAAAGATTTAGTGGCAGATTATCAAACAGCAAAAACATAACATCATCTATTAAATATATGTTATGTTATCAAAGCTAAGCAAGGGACATACATCAAAAAATACCTTAACCTGTATATGTTGTTTAGTACATGCTGAAACCAAACTCTCCTCCTTCTAAATAACTAATAAATGACCCAAGTATCACTGTGAAGGACTGACCGGTCTGATATAATACCTCTTTGAGAATTGATGGGATGTGGCCAACAGGAAGATGAGAGACACCACAGCCAACAATGCAGGAAAGCTGAATGCTGTTATTAAAGCAACCTCTGCTTCTTTAAAACCCCAGGAGAGCCACAGGCTGACCACCGTCATGTTGCATTGATGCAGAGACCCCTGCTAAAAAGCTTCAACTGAGTATTGAGCTAAAATACTGTACAGCGCATGGACATAGATTTGAGTACGAAAACATTTCTGTGAAATATCTTTCTTACAATGACCTTTCTTACAATCTAAAACTGAAATTGTCAGAGAAACTGAACTTTGGGTTTTCATTAGCTGTACTGCAACAGTACCTTGCAAAAGACAGAAATAAATGGGTGAAATAGATCATGCTGCGTGTAATGAACTTGTATATGAGTTTCATATTAAATATAGAAGTATTTTAGACATAAGAATCGAGATTCACTCTTCATTACCTGAGTACATTATTCATCCAACTCAGAGTTCATGGTGATGCAGACATCTATAACAAAAGAGATGCTGAAAATTCCATTTATACACAAATTTAGAGCTAATATGCTATGAAACTAAAAAGCATGATGTCACTCTTTTGAATGAGACTTAGTGGAACCAGGGCACCTGTTAAAGGTCAAGTGCAATGCTGTGTGTGATGTACATCTTATTCTAATAGTTTTTAGCTCAATTCAGTAAGAGTACAACAGAGAGCAAGAGAAAGAAAGGGTCAGGGGAAAAATGGGATAATGGCAAATGTAACAGAGAAATGAAATGGACTCTGATGCATTGGGGAGACAAGAAAATTACCTCAGCTCCACTTCAATTACCAAGCAAGTTTTAAAGAAAAAAAAAAAAGACCTCGATTAGGTCGTTAAGCACCTTGCAATTCCAGGAGTGAGGGCACCAGCTGCTAATGCAAGGTGAGAAATTATTGCTGTTAGGATCTGATCATGCTAGTCTTCTTAATTAAGGAGCCGTGTCAAATTAAATGTGTGTGATCTCATTCAGCTTCTACTCCTGCTTGTGCTCTTAAAGCTATATAAGGAGACACATCATGGTCCATGTCTGGTCCCTTGCACTCCTTTTTAACATCTGCTTACTTACTCCCTATAAATACATAGGGTGCTGTTGCCAAGGTAACAACTCTTTGGAGAGTTGGCCACCTGAATTTCAGATGGTGCAGAAATGGAGGGTGAAGTGAGGTGTGTTGACAGTGGGAGAATTAGAAATCCCCCTTTAAACCACTGATTTCTGTCAGTAAGCAAAGGATTTATTGTCCTAACGCAGACAACGGCACAGACTGGTTTACAGCTGAGGATTCAGAAAACATTTTCTCTACTGAGTCGATTTCTCATCTCAAACTGTGCACAATGTTCAAACCACTGATGGGATTACAGTCGATACAGATCTGACGAGTGAATGTTGTAAGAAGGATGTAATTTCAAACTACCGGTACTCTGACATGCGTGAGCGAGTTCACTCTTTCGCATAAGCTGTTTTACAGAACATTCAGAACATATTCTACGTGTTGTAAAGATATTTAGCGCCATGTTACCAAGGTTTTTAATAATACACTGCCCTCTAGCGGCAATAGCAAGGAATGTCAGCCGTTTTGAAATATAAAGTTAGAGCAATGAATGCCAGTAGGCGTGAAGATAATTTTATTTGAAAATACTAATTTGTATTAAAGCATTCCAAAAGTACAATAATCTTTCAAATATATAAATGAGGATACCATAAAAAGTGTACAATAGAGATTCTCTTTATTATAGTGCATTTATTCGGTGTTACAGGACAAGGTTTTTTTTTAATTATTTAAAAAAAAGCATAAAAATGAGATAAAGAAATATGAACACAAGTCTTTTGTACAGAAATGATGCTGCAAATTAAAGCTTCAGATCTGACCAAATAAGATGATAAAAGACATCAAGTTAACACTTTAATAACAGTTTATTATAATTTCAAATTCTTTCCATTTACGTTTTCAACTGGACTAAACCGTTGTAAGATATACTGTGACGCAAGTACAAAGATATTACAACGTAAAAAAAAAATAATAATAATGATCCCAAAACATTGAAATATCCAGTTGTAGAAAAAAAAAAAAAAAAAAGGAACCTGAAGCTCCCTTCTGAGGTCAGTGTAACATAACTGTGCAGGCATCTTCACTCAGTGTGTACTGTTCAAGATTGATTTCATTTCTCATAGCAGAGGACTTTGGGACAAATTGGAGTGACTACTCTGGTTAAACTAACTGGCACATTCAACTATCTGCTGGTGTAGAGCAATGGAGAGTGTTACTGCATGCGAGTTCACTGCCATGGCCGAGAGATAAAACAGCCGTCATCACACAAGTCCGTATTGTGCAAGCTGATGTGGCTGTAAAATACGGTAAAATCATTTCTTGTAAATGAGCAGAGGAAGTAACTCTGCCCTGAAGCAAGAAGCTTGAAGCACTAAATATGTATTTGTAAGGCTGATTTATACACTTCCTATTCAACATGTACCGTCTAACACAGTAATAACGAAAACTAAAAAAAAAAAAAAAAGGAACTTGCAAACCTCCTAATGCAGACACATCCAAAACAGAACATAATGAGACTTTTCTGCAACTAACTTGGTCCCGAGAAGGTTAAACTCAAAAGGACAGCACACCCAGCAGCTCAGACTAAGATAAACCAGGAAATGCATGAAGAAACCCCCCCTCCCCCCAAAAAACCCAATAACAATAGAATAGCTATAATCATCAGACCCTAACCAATGAACTACTGTACTTACAAGAGCAAATGAAGTCTACTTCTAAATAAAGAGCCAGAGTGGGAGCAAGTTGTCATAGCAGTTGGCTCTGTGGAGCTGAAACCCACACAAGCCTTAAGGTTACGAACCATGCAATAGTTAACACTCCTCCATATATGTAAACATGCGCTGCAACATTTATTGCCGTCACCAGATCCAGTCGCAGTGGATCTTTTACACGGAACAAATACGATTTAGTCAAAAGACAAATGAGGCCAAAAAGAAATACTTAATATCAGACACGCGTCTGAACTGAATGGAAGAAGGTTCCGCCCATTAGAACATTCTGACATAAATTGGCACCGAATACATTTACATTCTGATCACTAGAAACCTGCAAACTAGGGAGTTAAAAGATAAAACTAAACGGTTGTTGCGTGCTTTTATGTCTTTGATCTTAAATATATAGCGACATTTAAAATTTTGTTTTCATCCTCAACTGTTCTAGGTTGTTAGATGATACACAAAGCATCTTTTTCTAGGTGAATAAACTGATGTTGGAAAAGCTCCCAGCAAATAAAAAAAGCTGAATTATTACCTTTTGGTTGTTTTTTTTTTTTCTTAGACATTCTTTTTTAGAGGACAGAGCACTCAGCATCGTGCATTGCTTTTTGCTTTACGGATACCAGCAGCCTTTGGGTGTTGCTGGCACTGGAGGAATGAGAAGTGACTGAGAGCTAACTGTGTTCAAGGCACAGCAGGACTGCTGCCACTTCTGCACATTCATTCATTCACTCAAAAATACTTATACAAACACACACATACAGTACACTGATGTAGGGGCGCACTGGCCAAAGCTCCAAAAAAAAATAAAAAATAAAAAATAAAAGAAACTGAGGAAAGAGGAGAGTAAAGAAGTACATCTAGGCCATGTGCAGCCTCCCAAGAAACACTGCAGGCAGAGCTGGCAGATGGAGACGCGGCACAATGGATCACTTTGCGTTCCTTAGCTGGCTCGAAAGCCAGTCCAGACCCTCGTACAGCCCGTCTCCACTGGTAGCGCATGTGGCCTGGATGTACCAGTTACGGTGACGGAGAGAGTGAAGACTCAGCTTATCTGTGATCTCAGCTGCGTTCATGGCGTTTGGCAAATCCTACCAGATAAAAAAAAAAAATCAATAAGATGACGATGAAAACAAAACAAAGGGTCAGATTTTCGCGTGCAAATTTAAGGCAAGTTTTACACTGTCCGATATGAACGGAGAGAATTGGATGCACGTGACCAGCCGAATGTTAAACCTGATTAGACTAGGACAACTGAATTCACTGGTGTTCCTGAATAAGCCATTTAACACGAAACCTGCATAATTAGTCTAATTGTTTTAGACCTTTTAATCAAAAGTGACCAACGAAACACCACCTGAAGAACAACGTTTAGCCTAAACTTAAATATTTGCTAAGTACATTAAGTCACTTTATGAGTTGTGGTCAGGAAAGAAACCTCTGTGGAGGTCCATGTTGGAAGCTAACCTGTTTATTAGCAAACACAAGCAGCACGGCATCCCTCAGTTCATCTTCTGCCAGCATTCGCATCAGCTCCT
This sequence comes from Poecilia formosa, assembly GCF_000485575.1. Classification (NCBI taxonomy): domain Eukaryota; kingdom Metazoa; phylum Chordata; class Actinopteri; order Cyprinodontiformes; family Poeciliidae; genus Poecilia; species Poecilia formosa. The sequence continues at coordinate 1,933,511 of NW_006800033.1, forward strand.
CCTTTGCTTCGCCCACTCGCTCCCTGTCATTACTGTCCACCACAAAGATAAGGCCTGAAAAGAAGAGGATTTATATGAGGGAGGAAAACAAAGAACTTTCAAATGTAAAGGAAGTTTTAGCAGAAAAGTGCTGGTGCTGAGACGACAGAGTAGAAACATCACATCTCTCACCTTGTGTGTTCTGGAAATAATGCCTCCAGAGGGGCCGGATCTTGTCCTGGCCACCAACATCCCAAACCGTAAAACTGATATTCTTGAATTCCACAGTCTCAACATTAAAACCTTAGAACAAGAAAAAATATATACATATATTTTCAGAGCCGATGTAAAATGTAGGCGTCGAGCTATAAAGTAATAATGAGACGGAAGACGACTCACCGATGGTAGGAATGGTGGTAACGATTTCTCCCAGTTTGAGCTTGTACAGGATGGTGGTCTTACCGGCAGCATCTAGTCCGACCATCAGAATCCGCATCTCTTTCTTTCCAAACAGTCCCTTAAAGAGGCTGGAAAAGTTCCCCATCTTGGTGTACCTGCAGAGACGCACAAAACTGAAGGTTAACGTCTCTAAAATGGCTGGTGGCTAAACAGAACCAGCCTTCAACTAAAACTTACAGATGGTGTCTGTAAGGTATGACCTGTAAATGTACATGATCTTAAATGTCACATCCTCTGGCCCAAATTCATCTTTCGTTTATTTAAAGACGCTTTCAGACAGTTGCTGGTTGTTGTCGTTTCCTGTATTTTTTTTTTGCACATTAATGAAACTGCAAAACACACTTCTGTCATTCGCTTGATTTCCTTGAAGCTGTCGTTGACAAAACAGCAAAAATAATTTGCCTTAAAAGCATTTACTTGAAAAGTATGAAGAAGAAAACCCCCTCATACATTTGCCCCTAGGAAACCCTTGAATACTCAAGGACGAACTTACGAATGAATGGGTTTCATTTCGTTCAGTCAGAAGGTGCCATAAAATATGATATGACACATTTTTTTAAATAAATAAAATAACTTGAGAAATATTTTTCTCCCTTTTGCTTCACAGAGAAGAATTGCACATCATATCTATTGACATGACCATCGTCACTATAATTTCCACAATTAAATCTATAACCACATCCATTCCTTTTGGATCCTACTTCCACTCATGTTCCATAGTGGTGGGTTTTTTTTTATGCAGTTCATTACTGTCTTAGTTACACAAAAGGTACTTTTTAAACCGAGCAAAATAAATAAATAAATAAATATGTATAATGTGTTTCTATGACATCAATATAGGCTAGTATCAATGTTAATGTCCATCTCATCTCTACTGTTGTGTACAAAGGATTTGAGTACAGAAATGTACTTATTAACAAACTGAACTGGGTTAATCACAACTTCCTTAAAGTCCAATCTGATAATAGTCACCTTATCTTTACAAACAGCACCCAGATAACTTCCTCACATTTTTTTTTACCCCACATTTTAACATTTCATTTGACCAGTGAACAATTGCAAAATGACATAAACCACAGCAAAAAATAACGCATTTAAATTCTCGTTTCCCTTCCACGGTTTTGTTGCCGTGTCTTGAAGGTTACATACACAAAGTTTGTGGATAAATCGGGGAAAGCATGTCTAAGCTTGTTTTGCGCTGCTCCATGCTCCAGGTCAAGACTGTAACAGAGATAAGGACCTCAAAGCTGAAGGAAGCAAATTCCTTGAAAATATGCCACAGTGTTCCACACAGACCGCCTGGATTGAGCGCCAAGCTTCTAGTTTTGTTAAAAAGAAACGAAACTCCACGTTCCAGATGCCATACAAAATTTGATGCGACATTCTGCCACTGGTTGTGTTATGCAATGTTCAGAATTGTCAGACTATTTTCTTACAGTATCAGTCAAAGTTAGCAATTTTTTAACAAATCTGCATCAGACCCTACGTAAAACTTAGTTTTATTCCCCATCTTGTTTCTGTATGTGTTTTGGAGGGAACACGTTTGTTTCAACATGTGAAATGTCTAAACAAAGCAGATAAACAATGTCAGCAGTAGTTGTTTTTTTTATTTTTTTATTAATGGTGTCAAGAAGAGTATGAAAATACATTTATATCAGTAAACATGACATACCAGCTATGGCAACAAAATTAAAATCAGATACTGATACTGGTCCACATTTTCATGTCAATGCACTCCTAATAAATATCAAGATTACATGCCAATGGCAACTAAGGACTTCCGATTAGCTAATGACATGAGGCAAACGAACAAGTAAAGGGAGATGCACATCAAGCAAGCTCAAAGAAGCCCACTACAAAGTGTCTGATTCATTTATGTTAAAAATATCACTGTAATTAATGTGGGAGTCCCCTGAGGTGTGTGATAGGTGCCACCCACATAGTAATTCTTAGAAAGCCTTGAAACAACACAGTCACATTAATAGCTGAATTAACCAGTAGGACACACATAAAAAAACTACTGATTCACCTTTAGCTGAAAAAGTAAAAATATTATAAAATGTATTCAAAATAGTTTTTCAAATATGAGTTTTGACAATAGCTTTATTGTTTTGTAAAAGTGAATAAAGTCATGTAATAGCGAAAATTTGAAATATTTTTTTTTTTATATTTTTTATTTCGTAAACTTGTGCCCATTCAAAAATGATGCATCACCCAGAAATCCTTACAATGAGGAAGAATCGGAAAATAATTGCTTTTATCATTCAACAGAGATTCAATTTCAACAAAGGAATCTGCCTTTGGACAGAAATGGGTAAAGTTGCATTTTATAAACTTGTCAGTTCTGTCTGCATTTATAAACGTTTTTCTTTTAGCGGAACACATATCTTAAATAGTTTCACTTTTGTTTAAGTGGCGATCATTTAGGTATAAATGAGAGAAAGCTGATGACTTAAACTGAAACGTAGGAGGAACTCCACTTGTAGCTTTATCATGATATCAAAAAGTGTGAAAATAAACATCTGCATTTTTCTCTACATATTCATAAGCTAAACCTCGTCAGCTGATTACAACCCCCATCGAACCAAATGCTTAGCTAACAAATATATTGCTGCGGTTTGTACATGTGCCAGTACGCTTATCTAGAATTTGTAACTTTAGGATAGACGCAATCTGGAAAGTAAACAGTTTCGAAAACCTATATTATGTGGGCACGCTGATCAAAAAGAGAACAAATTGACTGTTAAAATGACAGCTAACCAGTGTTAGCTTGTTAGCCGACAAGGATCCAGAACTGACAATAAATTACTGGTTACTGTCCAAGGCTTTTTCTGCGAAGCTGCTAAATCAACAAAAACTGGTAAAAATAAAAAATAAAAAAATAAGGGTATATTTAAGGATTAAATGTATGAATGAAAACACAACAAAGCACTCCCGTTGAAGTTAAAAAAAACAGCTAACGAACTCCAAATGTCTGGCTTCGACGCCTAAGAATCATCCGTAATAAAAAACAAACGTGTACAAATACACATTTTTAATAATAGGTTGATAAAGGATTATTTGATAACCGCGATTGTTTAAATATTTGAATAACAAATTTACCTTTGTAGACGTTTCTCGATCTTTCTTCCGTTACAGCTCAACTGGAAAATGGCGATTTCCGGTTGTCGTCATCCTCCCCCGCTTTTTCTTCATAGACGTAATATAAGAATAGACGCCTCATGGTCCGCTCTCGCCTATTGTCGCTGACGAGATTTAGGGCGGCCATCTTGGAGCGGTACACCACTCCACTCAGCGTTACGTGTTTAGCAGGCACAATGACGTATCAGCGCATTTATCAAAACTACATTTATAAACAATTGTATTGTTTAAGTATGTTTTTAATACATAATTCAGCATATTTAAATATGCTTAGTGGCTATAACAATAGAATAGGAATGGAATATTCTGATATTGATGTATGATGAGCATATTACAAAGCACACAGCCGTTCATGATTTATTTAATAAATTATTGAGTAATATCAATACATATTTATATAACTATACAAACAGAAATAAAAAAGGATAATAATGACAAATAAATAATGATTAATACTGAATAATATATAGATATATATATCTATATATATGCATATACATACATATATATAGATATAGATATGTTTTTCAGCCGACGAGTTCTAGCTTCAGAGTGATTCAGCAGCTGAGACTGAGTCCAAAATCCGATGCGAGATTCATCCGTGCTGTGCTGTGAATCCGTCTCTCTTTAAAGATATTTCCCACTTCTTCCTCACATCGTGTCTTTAGGAAACCTTCAAAACAAAAAAGGAAGATTTGGGATGTATCTCACTTTGACAGAGTGAAAGAATTACATATAAATAATAGT
>NW_006800033.1:1938321-1989260 GCF_000485575.1 Poecilia formosa
ATTGGTGGTTGTCCAGAAACGCTAAGGTTGCATTACCGCCACCTACTGATATCGTCTCTTTTTTCTTTATATTTGACCCAAACATTAAAATATTGCTGTAGCGCCATCAAGGGGTTTGGAGAGAAACAAATGATAATTTCTTCCTATATTTCACGCCTCATCTTTAGTCGCGCTCTTGGCAGATTCCCCCACCTGATTAATGGAGTTACTCCTAAGAACATGTTGCATGACTTTTGGGGGGGGAAGTATAATTTTCCATAAATATAAAGTATTTGCAAAAAGTAGATCGGTACATTTCATTCAACTGGATGTTGGTATAATTATGTAAAAAAACACATAATTTCTAACCTAATAACAAAAGAAATAGACCCAAAGAAATGTTCCTGATTCGTCTACAGTCATTCTACTGTGGAAATACATTTTAAAAATCTGCTAAATATGGTAATTTTTATTTTTTTTAAATTGGTGCCTCTTTATTACTTTTTGCAACCCATTTAATCCCAAATTTTTCCCAGACATGAAAATATTAAAATCAGATGTCATTAGTAGCCCTTTGAACTAATCAAGGGGAAATAATTTTAAAAATTGTGGAAAAATATGTGGAAAAAGTGTGTTTTATGATCGGTCACAATTGTGACCGGTGGGATAATATGGTGTTCTTATATTAGGATGAGCTAAAAGTGCTTTTTCCAAATAGATATGATCATAATATGTGAACATTGTTTCTTTATTGGAATATATCTTGCCACAGCATTACTTTAGTGCAACATTTGCTCTGTAAGGTACAAATTTAACTATCTGTATATTTTAAACCAAGGTAAATTTGAGTGCTTGAGTGTTTATGCATAATTATATTGAACTTCAGTCAGTTGTACTGTCATCACAATAAGATAGATCATAAAGATAACATCTTCAGTAGAGGCTTTCATTCATATTTCTGAAAATTATGAACATTTGTCACACTGTCATACAGTAAGACTCAATAGACGTAGTCCAGGAGTCTCCAACTCCAGGATTTAGGGCCAGTGTCATGCATCTTTTCCATCCTCCTCTGATTCAACACACCTGAATCAGGTGATTACCAGGACTCTGGAGAACGGGACTGCATACTAAGGAGGTGATCCACTTAATTCAGGTGTGTTGGACCAGGGACACACCTGAAAGTTGCAGGATACCAGACCCCAAGGCCTGGAATCAAAGGCCAGTTGTATGGCTCCTTCTCACCATTTGGTGACTTTGGTATTCTTCAATTTTGGGTTATTTCATCCCCTCCTTACTTTCCATGTTCTTTCTTGAAGCACACAATGTGCAATAAAGCCTTGAATTTCTCCCAGGCATGGGTGGTGCAAAAGCAACATGGAAATCTGGAAATGATTCTTCCATTGACTGACCAGTAAGTGTCTTGGTCACATCTTGCTGGATGTGACCAAGTCACAAATAACTTGACTTGACTTCTCTTCAAGTCAAATAACTTGAAGAGAAGTGTCCATTTGAGATCTATTTCCATGACCTACTGGCCTTATCCCAAACATTTGCATAAGATGATAAGCCACAACCCATGATGAGCAAATCAGTCGTTCCTCCTACGACACATTTGTAAAATATCTGAAAGGTAAATGGCCTGTACTTGTATAGTTCTTTATCAAGTCCAAATGACCTGAAAATGCTTTTCACCACATTTAGTCATTCACCCATTCACACACACATTCACACACCGACAGCAGTAAGCTACTATATTGTAGCTACAGCTTCCCTGGCACAGTTTGACAGAAATAAGGCTGTCATTCACTGGCACTACCAGATCCTCTGACTATCACCGGCTGGCATGGCAGGTGAATTGTCCTCTTGATCAAGGTCACAACTACTGACACAAATAAAGTGGGGGTTCCAGCAGGCAACTTACCAGTTACAAGATAAACTCCAACCTCCTAGGCATCCTATTTACAAGTGTACTTTTGAGATGGGCCACCACCACTTCTTGGACCTGACCATGACACTAAACCTTGAGGGGTTTAGGTCATGAAGGTCTTTGGTTATTGATCAATGACCAATGACCTAGTTGACATCAGTCTCTATATAGTTTTTTCTCATCTTTGTTTCTACTATGAAAATATTCTTGTCTTTCTAGTGGACCAGCAGTTTCTCATCTTGTGTCGGAACCTCATTAAGATCTTTATTTTTAAAGAGTACATCAGAGAGACATCATAAACCCCTTCATCATAAACCTTTGCAGGTGGTAACAGAATGCCACATGATTGGTGAAGGGTCAGAAGATCATCCTCTTTCCCCACGAACTGATCATACGCATTCAAAATCAGGCATGGAAAATGGCCCATCTTCCCCATATAGTCCATGTCTAAGCTATCAAAATCAGTAAGGATTCCATTTTTCTCACAACTACATTGTTGTATGCTTTGTATGGCCATCACTAAGTCCAACAGATCAAGAACCACACTCAAAATTAATCTTAAAAAGGAAGAAGTTAGGAATTGGAAGAATATGGTATGTATTTAAATAAGTGCACCTAGATCAAATGTGTTATCCCACTGGTCACTATTGTGACCGTCAACATGTTTACACATCCTGCTCACACACCAAACAAATTTTTGTAAATGTAAAGGTGTATATCATAACTAGACACTTTAAAGATGATGTGCACCAAAAATCTTTGTTGTATGTTTATTTAAATATAGATTTCTAGCCTCTGCCTTGTGAGGTTTGTGGCAGTCTTCTTCTCGCCAAGGTGCAACCAAGATATAAACAGCTCTAGTCATATGATAATTTACTCTTAACATGTGATACTGCATAAGTAATATCCAGACACTCTAAACTTTCAATGTTTGCTGAACATTAACTGAAAATTTAATCAGGAAGCTTTTTAGAGTCCATGAAAGTGAAAAAAAAAAAATTCTTGGTCACTATTGTGAGCCATTGAGGAAAGTTCTGATGTGACTCCATAGTCGCAGGTTACAGACCCCAGCATTGCCTTGATGTGGCTCTGTGATGTCACTCTATTTACATATAAGATGGATGGAACAATGCCCTGTGGAATGTTCAAAGCCAAATATAATATTTTGTGACCTAATCTTTAAACTTCTTTGCACTTTATTGACATTTATTTATATTTATAAAAAGTGAAAAGTGAATAATTTTCCTTTGAAATTACAATAAAGCAATGCTTTGTGCTTTTCAATCACATAAAATCCCAATGAAACATATATATTGAAGTATATGGTTGAAACATAACATAGCATGAAAGAAGTTCAAAAGGAATAAGAATTTTAAAAAAAATACTGCATATATAGTCAAAGAAATTTGCAGTTAATTAACTTATTCTGATTTCTGCAAGTAGTTAATATTGATTTGTGCCTAACCTAAGCTGGGTCTTTAGCACTATGACCAGAGAAGTGCTGATAGCTACAAATACATAACTGCAAAAAAAATGGTTACCTTCAGTGTTTACACAGGGTAAAACAGACCTTTCAGCATATTTTAAATACCTATATGCTGCATTATTAGAAGTAGTTTGGTATGTCTCTTTAAAGTCAGAGCTACATTCCCAAGTCAGGCGAAAACCCATGTGCTGTGCTCAAACAAAATACACTCTTCTCCCAGTGTAAGAACTACGTTTGACTCTTTGTTTTGTCTACTGAAGACCAAAATAATCCTCTTTGTCTTGTTCATATCCAAGATAAAGTGATGTTCTTCCAGTGTGGCACAACACTTCCTGCCAGTTCCTCCTATTCAATTAGAACGCGTCTCCTGGTTTAGTCGTGGTAATTATTACACTTTGCATTTCAATTTATAAAGAACTCAAAAACGGTGGTATTTAAATAGTTTTTCTTTTTTAAAATAATAATAATAATTTGTTTTGAAAGGCTGGGTAATATTTAAAACATCAACATCAATCCTTCTTGAACACTGAGTCCTCTGCAGTTTCCGAGAAAATGTAAATTATTTTTTTCTGTTTCGACGCTTCTGAGCAGAACTCTCCCCTCCTCCTAGATTCCGCACACTAGATGGGGCCACATCCATAACTGGAAAGTGGAGTTAAATTGGAGGAACAAACCTTACGCAATTACATTCAATTACATTTTATGGATCCTTTCACGACCTTCAGTGTTTGGTCAATTTAAGCTTGAGAATCATTACGCTGGCATTTCCTTTCAATTTAAGCATAAGTTACATCATTGTTCTAAATAGATAGTGTATTTAAACAGTAATTTTGTCGTTTATTCCAGTGTTGCTGCCATTGTTAAGGATACTGAATATGCGGAGATAATCCAGGAAAAGCTTTGCAATGTTCACATATAGCAGTTTATACACAATAACAGAGTTTGCGCGACTAAAGGGTCTGGATCAAAAGACGCGAATCACAGAGAAGGGGGAGATAGATACTCCAAAAAACTGTCTTGGCTCAAAAACATGCGCATCTGGGTGGCGTCGCAGTGGGAGGGACATTCAACAACAATGCCGAGACTTCACGGAGGGTGCGGCAGGATGATGCTTCCTCCTCCAAACAGCCCTGCCTCCCAGCGGACCCACTGTGCCATGCGCATCGCTCCGACACTCAGTGTTGAGCATGTGGGGCCCCTTAAAGAGAAGCGCCGAGTAGACGGCGCGGACTTTCTCCATTGAAGAGTCACCGCAATGAGGAACAGCGCCGAACCGGCACAATGCGCTCCAGGCTCCCAGGGACCGCCTGCCTATTGCGAACAATTGGACTCTGCATCCTCCTCTCGAACACTGCAGCTTACTTTGGGTCAGACTGTTAACTTTTTATTCAGGCATTTTACATATGTTGATTCTAGTCACTGTATGGGAATAGCCTAATTTATTAAAGATTCAATAATTAATTATGCACGCGTAAATGTCTGACGTCTTCATATTCAGTTTGCTATTTCATTTGCTATTTAGACATTTTGCCTTTTTTTAAAAAAAAAAAAAAAAAAACGGGATTTGATAGGAAAAGTTTAAATAGCTTTAAAACAAGACACCAGCGTGGGAAATATTAGAACTTTGTCAGTTAATTACCATAAGAAATTATTTACTAGAAAGTTGTTTTTTGGTTGTTGTTGTTTTTTTTAAAAATTATACAGTGGATGTTTTTTTTTTAAATTATTTTTATTTTTTTTTACATAGACCCAGATTTACATTTACTATCGTTTTCTTCTTAATCACAGGCTGACAGGCCGAGAGCCACTGGTGCTTTTACCAGGTCCATTTTCCAATGAAGCTCCATCGGGGAAGGCCCACCTGAAGCAGTGCGAGCAGATGAGTCTGACCAGGCGGCAGAAGAGGATGTGCCGCAGAGAGCCCGGTTTAGCCGAGACGCTCCGGGAGTCGGTGCGCCTCGGCCAGTTGGAGTGTCGCTATCAATTCAGAAACGAGCGCTGGAACTGCACCTTGGATGGCCGAGGAAGCCTCCTAAAAAGAGGTGAGCGCGCATTCTGGTTTTGATTTCTGCTACTTCAACTTCAACTGATTTTATCACAGAGATAAAAGTGTGCCGAGATGAGCTTATGCTGGTTGTGATCAAAATTTACATTAATAATAATAACATATATATGTTATATACACACACACACACACACACGCACACACGCGCGCGCGCCTACACACACACACACACATATATATATATATATATATATATATATATATATATGTGTGTGTGTGTGTGTGTGTGTGTGTGTGTGTGTGTGTGTGTGTGCGCGTGTGTGTGTGTGTAAAATCTGGCTGATGACTTTTTTTTCCAAACAGAGGGTAATCTGCAAGAATAAGTGTGCAAAAACACGGAGTAAACTTACCACCGGCTGCAGCATTGCAAAAGCATATAATCAAACTTGCATGTCTGCTTACTCTAATAAAATCTAAATTGATGGTTTTTATCAGTGCATGTAGTCACAAGCCTCACATGATGCCTCCTTTACCAGAATTTTACATAAAATCTTGTGAAGTGCAATGTCAAGCATCATTTTTGTTTTTATTGTTTGATATGCAAAGTTAAGACTTTCTTTTCCCTTGTATGAACTTTAAACTTTTGACCACAGGTAAGAAGCAATTCACGCTCGCAGTTATATTGCATTTTCCTTCTTAAAATCTATTCTGCATGACTTTTGAAACAATTAATAAGCTACACATTAAACTGCATTGGATAACGTTTTAAAATGAGTTGCAGATCTGCTGTGCACACAAAAAAATCCTGTAGGACGGTCCAGACTTTATGCATATGGATATCATTGTGTGGGAGAACATGAACAGGTCAGCACAGAGGTAATGAGGGAGTAGAGCGCCAAGAAATGTGGCAAACGACGTGGAGAGTGCTTGAGCCCTGCGGTTATTTTTATCTCGGGAAAATGCCCATTCCCAGAGGAAAAGGGTGGTGTGATTACCCACTTTCATCTGGGAAAATCCTTCCTAGTCAAAATAACAATTAATTAGATGAAAATATACACTGGTGACGACTTTGGGGGAAGCAAAATAACAGTGCAGAGCCGCAAGAAGAGGTCAGAGGAGAAGTTTTGACACAAGAAAGCGCACAGGATTCCTGAGGTTGTTGTAAACCATGACAACGTAGTGAGATTTTTGTAAACACGCTGGGTTAATTGCTTAATTATTGGAAAGAAAACACATTTTTTGGATTAGATCCACTGACAATTACTGCCACAGACATAAAACGGCTGTTGAAGATGTTTTTTATGTATCACTGGCAGCAGAGTTATTTAACCATTTGGTGCCTTTTTTTTCTTTCTTTTCTTTGAATCCAGCATTTAAGGAGACCGCCTTCCTTCTGGCCGTGTCCTCCGCTGCACTAACCCATGCACTCGCCAAAGCTTGCAGCTCAGGCCGGATGGAGAGGTGCACGTGTGACGACTCCCCCGGGATCCAGCACAGAGAAGCGTGGCAATGGGGGGTCTGTGGAGACAACCTGAAATACAGCACCAAGTTCCTCAAAAAGTTCCTCGGCCAAAAGAGGGTCAGCAAAGACCTCAGGGCGCAGGTCGATGCCCACAACATCAACGTCGGCATCCGGGTGAGTGCTTAAAATAAAATGTGTTTGTGTAAATGTATTGTTTCCTTTAAGTTGGGCTGCAATTTCACCTGTCAATTAAACCTGATGCTGACAACTTTAGGCTTCGCCCGTTTGGTTTTGAAGCTTCCAGTCAAAAAAAAACAACAAAAAAACACCCCCTCCACCAATTCCCCCTTGCATTTGCTTCCATGTTTTGACCTGGGTGGGTGAGGCAGTGCAGCAAGGAGACAACATGGCTGTGGGATCATTGGAGCCAGGTGTTCTCAGGCATGATAAAGCTTGCTGTGCGGGCCAACAGAAAATTAAAGGTCTCATGTCGGAGAGAGCGATTATAACCGTGGCCTCTTTTTAATATACGAGCAAGCATTTTTTTCCACTTACTGGATCACTGTGCTCTTCATAAATCCACCTAATGTTCATAACCACCACTCTGAAAATAGGGAGCCTCGGGGTGCATCTCCTGTGGCTTGCACCTAAAAAGACAAGTCTGTCGGAGGAACCGAAAGGCAAAACAGGATGAACTCTATCTTATCTCATCTCAAGTGAGCTAAAAGTTTTACACTGTTGTCGCCAAAAAGAGTCCAGCGGCCGAGTTTACAAAAAAAACACAAGAGGCTGTAGACCCCTCAGCTCACAGTAATGGTGTTTAGAAGCCCCTCGGGGGCATTCATACCTGTGCAGGGAGGGAGGACCTGGGTAGAACTTTTCAACCCACTGGAGCCCTCTGGCTTTTTTAGTTTGACCTATCTCTGGCCCCTCTCCACAACAGCAGCTCTCAGCCTGACTGATCACACTCCAATCACTGACCATCAAGCTGAGTGAAGAAATCCCACACAGAGCCTTGAAAAAGTATGAATAAACCTCCCCTTCTGTTAAGTCACAACAACAAGCTTTAGAGCATTTTTTTAATTCAGTTTTGATGTGAGCGATCAATACAAAGTGGTGCATGAAGGTGAAATGAAAAAAAAAAGATGTCAAATCTACAAATGCACATCTGTACGGAAGCGCATTGCTATCATGCAGTAAAAAAAATTTTTCGATCGCTATCTCGTTATAACGAGTTACGTATCTCGTTATAACGAGATACGTAACTCGTTATAACGAGATATCGATCGAAAAAATTTTTTTCCTGCATGATAGCAATGCGCTTCCGTACATCTGAGATGTGTGTCATTTATTTGCCTCATTACTCTGATACTCCTAACTAAAATACAGAGCAACTAGTCATCTGCAGAAAGCTGTTAATGTGAAATAAGTACGTGAATGTTTATTAAAGTATTATGGAACAATATTTCAAGCTTTACTGTAAATAGCTAACTGAGCACAAATGCAAAATTACCAAGCAGTGGCCATTTGCCCTTGGAAACTCTGGAGGAGCAGCCAACATCCACAGCTCAGGTGGTAAAATATGTTAAAAAGACAGTCATCAACTGTGTTCACTACACAAATCTTGAATTTAGAAAGAAGAAAGCTATTGTTAAAAAAAAAAAGTCTTAGGAAAGTTCATTTAAAGCTTGCCACCTCCAATGTAAGGTGCATCACACAAGTTGAAGAAGGAGTTCTGCTCTGATTGGATTGATGTTGCACTTTTTGGGCTTCGTGCAAAACACTACGAGTCATGAAAAATTAACACTGCACTTCCATTACAGCGCAGCAACCCAAACTACAATTCAATCAGAACTCATTAACGTGCTAAAGTAGAACTACATTCAATTGACAAGACTTAAAGCTTGATGTTTGCCAGTGTTTTCTGACTGAGTTTGAGCTGTTTTACAAAAAGAGATGAGCAAAAAAAAAAAACAATCTCTAGATGTGCAAAATTGTTTGGAGCTGTTGCACAGACAGAGATAAAACCCAAAAGGCTTGCAACTGTAACTGAAAAGTTTTACAAAGTATTGTCTTTTATCGGACTGTATACAAATCCTGGCCAAGCTTTTCAGTTTTTTTTTATTTTTTTATTAGAAAACAGTGTAATTTTCCTTCCTATTCATAATATATTAAAATCTGTGTTTACAAGGTGCACTGTCTACAAGCAGTTGATCTTTATTGGTGTTTTTATTTATTTATTTTTTTTTCCTATATAGAAATTTCTCATCTCTTTTTTCCATGAGCATGCATGTACTAGAAACTGGGCGGAGAGATTCCCCAGTCTGTTCTTCTTGTCACCTCTGCCTCAGGCGAACGAGACAGAAGGGAGACAGACAGAGCTAGTTTCAACACATTGAGGAAAGAAATTTCAAGAGCTGTCCGAATGAGAAATGCGGAGCAAATGAAATACGACAAGCTAAACAGCTCCCCTCAATCCATTATGTCGAAATTTTTAAACCAAGGAAAAGCGACTGCCTCATCTCCGCTAAACCTTAACCCACCCCACAGGAAACTGTCTCTCCAGCCAGATAGATTCCTCAGATAAGAACGCAGGTAATGAATCAAACTGAAAGAGTTGACATTTCTCTCTTTGTGTCCCTCCTATCTCAGGCAGTGAAGAGTGGGCTGAAGACAACCTGCAAATGTCACGGAGTCTCCGGCTCCTGTGCCGTACGGACTTGCTGGAAGCAGCTGTCCCCTTTCCATGACACTGGGCGGCTGCTGAAGTATAGATACGACAACGCCGTGAGGGTGTTGAGCGTCACCAACGCGGCCACGGGAGAGACTGAGCTCGCCGGGCCCAGACGCCACGGCCAGAGCCCCCGCAACACCGACCTGGTCTACCTGGAGGACTCCCCCAGCTTCTGCAGGCCCTCCCGCTACTCGCCGGGCACGGGGGGCCGGTCGTGCACCAAGGACACCAGCTGTCAGAGTCTGTGCTGTGGACGCGGCTACAACACGGCCATGCGGCTCACCAGCCTGTCCTGCCACTGCCAGGTGCGCTGGTGCTGCCACGTGGAGTGCCAGACATGTGTGAGGGAAGAGGAGGTGTACACCTGCAAGAACGCATAAACAAACATTTGGATAAAGGTGATGATCCGACTGAAGCAGCGGGGAGAAAAAAAAAAAGAAAAAAAAAGATAAAACTCTTACCTTCGTGGGCACTCCACTGCAGAATGTCACGTCAAAGCATGTGTTTGCAAATATCACTTAAGACTTGCATGATATTTTGGGAGAAAAACACTAATGTGCCACTACGAATATTGTTGGTTCTTTGCTAATCATCAGATTATGATGACAATAGATGATGATGTTTCCAGACTACTCTACTTCTCCTTAGCTGGATGCACTGAAATCTCACTTTTTCTACAAAAGAGGGAATCAAGATCCTCAAAATGGGAACCAGACTGGATCATACCAGCAGTATGAACTCTGACACTGACCGATTGATGTGGTATTCGGCCTCCCATATTTTACTATTTATTGTGCCACTTTCTGTGCCTCGCATACTGCTGCTTTATGCATTAAATCTTGTAATCAAGTATTGCCAAAAAGGCTGTAAAGGAGTTAAAGACGACTCCGCCTGCCTGTCTCTGACTGCTGTGGGGAACTTTTAAAGTTCTGTTCTGAGTAAAAGCACTTAAGTTGCTCTTGCTACATATTATACCAAATGAATTATTGATGCTGGGGTCTCACATGCCTAGATAGAATCACTGGAAGCTTTATGGTGGCTTGCACCACTGACGTACCTTATTATGTGCATTAACAGGGTTATCGTGTACAGAAAGAAGCTTTGTGTTTTCAGTTGCTCTTATGGAAATGTCTATGGAAATGTGCTGTTGAGAACAAAGGGAGATTAGCACACTGCTGGAAAAGCTGACCACTCTCTTTGAAATCCAACTTAATTTGGGGATCATGGTAGTTCTGTTTATTTTTTTTTTCTAATTGTAGGTATTTACAGAAGTATACATTTTTCTATACTTTCAAGTGTAAAATTAAATCAGAATATTTGCTCTTTAGAGTCCAAATTAGCCGCATCTTTGTTCTGCATGCCTTTGAAGTGAATCAGTCACGCTCCGTATTTTCCCTAATTGCTAATCAAAGAAAATGACCACGTTTACTCCCCCCCCCCTCCTCCCCACCCGCCTTGCATCCAGCTCAGCGTCCATGTGTGCAGGTCGAAAGTGCACGCTGGACCCCAGAGTGTCTGTTTTTATTGGGTCGTTTCATGCTTCATTGGACTGCCTCTGAACTGCAGATGAGCTATGAATATAACTCACATCGGGGCTCCAGGCGTCTGACAATGTGGAGTTGTAATTTTTCTACCTCACTTCAACTTTTGGCAAATATCAGTAAGATTTATGAGCTATGCAGAGTTTTCTTCTCTGTAGATACATGTCTTTCCCTCTGCATTTGGTTGAAATATATTTTAGATGTCTGTGCAGGTTCTTTGAATGTGGAATTATGTGTAATTGTTTTTTTTGTTTTTTTTTACGTTTTTGTTTTGAAACTTTGTTGCTTTAAACTTTTTTTTAATTATTATTATTATTATTTAAAACAAAATACGATTAATAAAAAAAAAAGACATACATTTGTAAGGCTCGTGTGTTTTGCTGTGTCTGGCTCGGTTGCGTCCAGCCGCGCACAAACCTTAGAGGCCCCACGCTGGAAAGAAGTGAGCTGAATCCACCTGCCTGCTGCTTGGTGCTCTGCGTCTATTGAGCAAAAACCATTTCCTGCTAATGGCGCCCTGCCCTCCTTTTCATCTGAAAACACTGTGGTCTCTCTGCATCGCCGTCAACCACAAAGTAAAAGGCAAAGGGGTTAGTGGGTGAATGGAGGGGGGGGAGTGGAAGACATGCATACAGGTGTTCTGCCTCTGGCCAACACACCAACTATGATGACAATCTTAATGACGATGATGACAAGGATGATGACTCGGTGGATTGCTTGACCCCCAGATCGCACACAATGGGCCGCCCCACAAACGCAACATGAACAGTTTACATCCTATTACCCGTGAATCATAACTTTCCAGCCGTTTGCATGAGTGCATCTGCACACAGGGGCCCATTGTGTGGAGTATTTAAAGCACACTCTTGCGCTTTTGATGTTGCTCTCTAATTGTGGTGATTATGCGCATTATTCCTTATTAAAACATCAGCTTGAGACCTCCTGCACTGCAGTGCAATAAGTTCAAATATTCCTTATGGATATACATAAAAAGCAGAGGTAATAGTTGCACAGGTTCAACATTATTTTTGCTCAAGTGAAAGTATGCGAGAAATTACTCAAGTTGGAGTGAAACTGCTACTTGAAATACTTGGTAACTGAACAGAACCATCTGAATTAATATTTAACATTGATGTCATCAGACAAACAAAGTTATACAATTCTTTGCCTTCAGGGATTTGCTGCAAATGATCTCCTTATTTTCAAACTATACTTTTTATTGTTACTCTTGACACTTTGAATTCTTTGATTTTATTGCAAAAAAAAACAAACAAAATCAAAGAATCAGATGTTGCTAAATTTATCTGTGCAACAAAAGGGTTACGTTTTTCCCCCCTTTTTTTCAAAGTTATGCATTTATCTTTAGAGACTCTTTGCCACCAAAAAATTAACTTGTCATTTTATTTGCAAATCCTTGTTTGATCAAGATCAAATCTAGTTTGCCAAAAACAGGCTTTCACAAGCACTTGTGGTGATATCACAAGATGCACAATGGCACTGTTTATTAAAGCTATGTTGGTTATAACCAATTTTGTCATTTCTCTTTTCATAAATGACGTTTTTCAGTATTTCCTTCAAGGACGTTCTCTTGTATTATGCACTGTATACCTACAGCAACATATTTTGACCGGGTGTGAGAATGCTACATGGATTTTAGAAAAATGGTAGAAAAATAAAACCCAGAGAAGACATTTGTGAAGAGGGACAAGGCATACTAAAATTGACAGATTTATTAAGATCTGTTCTACAGTGGGAGGAAAGAAATATTTATAGAGCTATGATGTTCTAATGCACTTTATTTGAACTTAAGTCTTTACGGTCCACAATAGTTCTCCCCATATGTTAATCAGCTTTTGTTTTATTGTCAACATATATTTATGAAAAATACAGCACTGGGTAATGTTATTATTTGCACACTAAAATCAAGGTTTGAGCAGTTGATTAGCACTGATGCCTCGCAACAAAAACAACCAGGGTTCAATTCTTGAACTGCCTCTTTCTGTATGGAGTTTGCAGCCAAATACATCCAAACGAGCCAGTTGCAGTTTGCATCTTTGAAAGCTTTGTTAATAATAACCTCAGAAAAGAAACAACAGCTCCAAAGAGTCCAAGGCTTTTCTGCTGCAGCATTACTTTCATAAGGCTGCAGCAATTCTTATATTACTCTGCACTGCAATAGACCTGGGTTTTGCAACCTGCGGCTCCTGGCCCACAAGTGGCTCGTTGGACTTTCAACAGTTTTTCTTCATAACTTCAGAGAAAGTTAGCTTCATATAGCGGGAGTGATGGCAGAAGTGTCTCTTCGGATTGTGAAGGTTGCAGATCCTCACAATAGACAATACTAAGCCAGAATCTTGCAAAACATTCTTTGTGAGGGTAGATTGCATTCAACATATAAACCTTCATGGATGACTTGGGTTATACAGCAACTCAGTGTAGCATCTAATTTCTGCATGACCCTTTGGACTTTTTGTTCAAAAATGTATTTAATACCTCAGGTAAGTTATGAATTCACTGTTGGTCTGAGGTCAAACGAGTTCATATTGCCACACAATTGACTCGCCATATTAACTTTTCATACAAGAATATTGCAGATCAATATTTAACTTTATTCAACAAGAATGCATTGTATTAAAAAAAAAGCCGCATTTCTCTAAGCAGAGCTGCAGGTAAGAAAATGAAATGAGACACAGGAGCGTGTCACAGACAGTACACAGGACTGAGGTTTGATATATTGAAGGGCTTGAGAGAAGAAGATGAGGACGGAGGGATGAGGAGGGATGTTTTGCAGCCCCGGGAGGCCTATCCCCTGCCGCTGCTCTTGTGGTTTTATAATAAACTCCTAAAGCCTTCATTTCCCTCGCTGCCCCAAGTGGAGGGGGTGGTGCTGCAATGGGTTTGACCGAAGCCAGAGCTGAATTCACACGCACACAATCTCCAAGGTGGGGTTAGGCAGAGCAGGGGTGCAGTCTGGACGTGGAGACGGGTGAGGGCAGAGAGGCTTTTTGCATATGTGCACGAGCATACGTGCCCGGCGCACACCTGCGGTCACTTCAGCAGGAGTGATATACGAGAGTGTGTTTGTAGTGAGGTTTTCCTCTGTGGGTGTGGGCTGCAGGCGGCCTGCCGGAGCCTCCGATGCCACCCTGAGACATTGTAATTTTTAAAACGTAGGACGACTCTGGGGGGTTCGGTTCAAGTAAAGGTTACGAAGTTGACCAGCGTAATCTCTCGAAGAGTTGGGATGAATTTTTAAACCAGCATTTGGATGTCTATTCAGATATGCACAAATTTATGCATTGTTAAACTGAAGCAATTTTTTTTTCCATTGCAACTCGCGTAGCCTTCAGGTTTATACATCACTCATTTGTGTAAGAACAGTAGATGTTAAATGAGGCGTAGGAGGCTTGGACGACATTTTGCTCAAGGACACAAAGAGCAGCCTCCGTCTTGTAATCAGAACCAGGTAGCCTCAGGTCAATCCCCACCCTCCCAGCGCTTTAAACCCCACGGCCTTACTCCGCATTAACAAATTAATAATGAAATAATTATGAAGAGAAGAAATACATTCGGTGAGGAGGAAAAAAAAAGAAAAGGAAAAGAGCACAGGACGGAGAGTTGTGAATACAGCACGGGGTAGGAATTTGGAATGTGAAATGAGTAATGCATTTGCTCAACCCACAACAAGAACATGCACTGCCTAGAGCTACAATGAGGCTGAGTGCATACCTGTACGGGAGGAGGTGAAGGTGGAGGTAGCTCTGAGGTTGGGGTGATTGGACCTTAAGTCCTCGCTGTGGCTGATGACTGATTAGACTTAACTGATTAGACAACGCAGCTTTAAAGATGGATCTGTATTTGAAGTTGGGAAAAAAAAAAAAAGCAAATGTGATGATGATAATGTAAGCAAGCATATTTAGTATGATAATTTCATGCCTGGCTTGCATGTCAAGAGCAAGGTTTTATTTTAACAAGCCTCAAGCATCAAAAGTTTAACATGAAACAATATCCTTAGGGTATGACTTGTTTTTATGTTTGTTTTTTTTAAATAATTTACAGAATAATGTAATAATAATAATATTAGATATTTTTAGAATGGATTTTTGAGCACCTAAAATTTATAGGACCTGCTTTTTTAAATGTAGGTCCATACAGGAATGGATAACACTTCCTGATGAACAGAAAACGTAATAATTTCATGTTTTTCCACTCGGTTAAGAAATGGCTTCTCAGTACCCAATGCTGTTAACTTTATCGATCATTAACAGGTTTGCTCTCAAATAAATCATTTTTAAACATTCTGAATATAGTCAAATTTCCATAATTCAAATCAGATTTCTCCAACGTGTACGTGTTCACCCACTGACAGCTGGAGATAGGCACCAACTCTAATCAGATGAAAACAAAATGAAAGATTTTTGGTCTATTTGTAAACAGCAATTTGCGGAAGAAAGTTAACACTAGACATTTCCTCAAACTGTGGTGGCTGCAGAGTTTTCTTCACCAGAAAGAAGAGCTGATCTTACCATCAACTCTGACCAGGGAAGCTGGTCAAAGTAAGATAGATGAAGCTAAATACAGGATAATCCTGGAGGAGGAGGCTACAAAACACTTTAGATTAGTTGAGCTTCCAGCAGGGAAATAAGCCTAAAAATACAGCCAGAGCTACAAGGGAATGGTTTAGAACAAGGAATAATAACATGGCAGCTTGGCCTAGTCAAAGTCCAGACGTAAATATAATCAAGAATTTTGAGACAGACATACAAATTTGTGTCCGTGTACGCTCTCCATCCAGTCCCCAGTCGATATGTGCAAATCTGGCAAAGACATAATCCAAAATATCTGCAGCTGTTATTGCAGTGGAATGTGTTTTTTCTTAGAGATTTGTAGACATACAGAAAACCTCATGCACACATAAAAAAAGAGAAAAAAAATGTTAGAATATGCATTCTTTTTCATGTACCTGTACCAAAGTTGGTAAACACAAAACTATGAGTGCATGAGAGGTAAGAAACAAAAAAGAAGAAGAACTGCTTAGCTCAACGTTAGAGAAGTGAAAGTTATCTTGGGTTGAATTCTTTACAAATGTTCCACTGGGGTGAAGATAAATTGCTAAAAGGACTGCAAGTAAAGATAAAAAGCCTGCATAAAGATTAATATTTAACGCTTGGCTGTAGAGAGTTAGCCTTTTTACGCATCGTTTTACAGCAGAAATAAATCAAAAGAAGAATCTGTTTCAGATTTTCTGGGACAATATTCCTGTAAATGTTTGTTTCATCCCTACTGAAACGACCGGCGAGCGCCCCTCACTTCCTTCCCTACTGAGAATCTCCTGGAGGAGTCTGTTCCCATGCCATTCAACAGGAACACCTGCAGCCTTAACAGTACAGCTCCCAAGACCTCCACTGTGATAGGACATGTAAGACCTTGTGCACCTTCATAACTTACTCCCCCTTGCTCAATGTATGGCACTCCACTTGGTTTTTCTCACACATGGCCACAAAAACTTTGACCTCCATCACAGGCAAAATAAAACTTTCTCACATCAACAATGTGGGAGGAAAAACACTGATAGAGGCCAGAGCGATGTGTTCTCCTCAACCAGCAACATCTTGGAAAAATAAGTCTGGGATTATACGTAATCTCTACAGCTACACAAGCGTGCCATCTTGGCGCGGCGCTGATGAGCGCTCGCAATTAAGCCGTCACTGTCACTAAAGGATGCAACCATACAGTAATGTATTGTCGAAGTGTTAAGTCTTTTGAGCTTCGTGAGCCACAGGCAAACTGACACACACACAGGACTTAATGATGGTGACCAGGAAGCTGTCAGGCAGGGAAGGTCCAGTGATGCGCTGTTTATGTCCCCGGCCCTGCGAGCTGTCAGCAAGCTTTGGGGGTGGAGAGCATCTGTTATCGTAGGAAATCTGCATGTCGCAGGTGGGATAGCAACATTATTCTTTTTTTCTAAGGTGATAACCAGTGGTGTCTTTCATTTTGTCTTTATTCTGACAAAAGGAAAGACACCACTGGTTATCACCTTAGAAAGTTATAAAGAATCTTATTATTTAATCCAGAGTCAAGCAGATGAAGTTTAAGAACCCTATTAGGAGAAGGGGTAGGGGTTTTTCCTTCAGAAAAACCCCTACCCACTACCTACATTTAAGGTAGTGGTAGTGGTATTTTTGAGTACTTTCGTAGTTTCTCTCCTTTACAGAAGAAAATTATTTAATATGTCCAAGGCTCAAAGAAACAATAAAAACATTGCAAATGAATAAAACTTTTGTATAAAATGGTATTTATCCATCAGGATGATTCCAAGAAGGTGTTACATAGAAAATACAGCATAAAGTAGAGTGGGGAGAAAGGTAAATTAAAGCTGAGGTCTCAAAATCCAGTCTAGTTCAGAAGGACAAGACCCTGCTCCGATACACATCTGAATTAAGTGGCTAAATTATCTCATCAGACTCCAATTAATTATAAAAGAGAATTGCTAATGATCCAGATATTTGAGTCAGGTGTGTTTAAGCAGAGATACAGAACATCTAAAAGTTGCAAGACACTGGATTGTGACCCCTGGATTAAACACTAATCCTGCTAGGGTTCTGTACTATTGCTGGCCTATTGGTCATTTTTGTATCTCTATATATTAGTGTTCCTAGCAGTATGAATCCACCTATCTTTGAACATCTGACCTGGTAGGGAAGCAACAGGGGTGGTCAGTCAGATTCCTGGGTGGGCGGTCGGGGGGTGGTGGCATCCCTTCTGACCCTGTTCCCAGCACAACAAACTAAGACGTTGGG
This sequence comes from Poecilia formosa, assembly GCF_000485575.1. Taxonomy (NCBI): domain Eukaryota; kingdom Metazoa; phylum Chordata; class Actinopteri; order Cyprinodontiformes; family Poeciliidae; genus Poecilia; species Poecilia formosa. The sequence goes on from NW_006800033.1 coordinate 1,956,262, forward strand.
AGCTTATGAGTTTCTCCTGTCAAATCTGACAGGCTCTCATTTGCTTTCATTCAGCGTCTCATCACGGCTTCAAAGACGGGTGGCTCATCTCCCTCGGGGGCGGAGTGACAAGATCAACGCTCCCTCAAAAAATGACTGGTATCCAAAAATTTTTGACCCAAGGCGATCTCGCTCCTCATAATTGGCTTCTTCATTCTGTCTGTCTTGGGCAATCAACTGCAGAGTTATGACGCATTACTCTGCCTGGAAAACATCATTAAGTATATTGTGCAGAAGTGACTCAATAACATATCATTTTCTCTTAGCGAACAAAACAGCGTTATTGAAGGACGTACTCTTTGTAGTCTCCAGTGCGCGGAGGGTTTTCTTCTTCTGGCTCCTGTTGTATAACCAGGATTGGTGGGAGGAGGTGGGGGGGCTGATCCAGCACTAAATTGTGTTTATTTGCTGAAAGATGCCCAAAGGCCAAAAGTCTGGCACTGAGAAACAGCATTCTTTGATGATCCAGATGCATTCAAGAGTTAGGGTTAGTTCATGCACAACCTTATTTTAAGATAAACAATATACTCAAGGTTTCATGGTAATATTTGTATATCAGATCTGGGGAGGGGGAGGGGGGGACGGGTCTCGGTCAGTCAGAAGGGTCGGATCCAGGTTCCACACCTGGTGTCTGGAATCCAGTTTGTGCCTGTGGTGCTCAGGTGTGGAACAACACCGGTAAGCTCATCTCATCCTTTCCTCGGGGCTGAAGCATGAAGGACAGACAGAGAGAACCCTGCGACCCAAATGCAACTGCATATATCTCAGGGAAAACTTTGACAGAGGGGGTTTCTTCCTCCCTCTTTTTCGCTACTCCAAGCAGCCGGTTAAAGCTCCACACATCCAACCAGTGCCCCGGGGAAATGTTATGACAATCAAAAACGTTGAACAGCAGGAGCAAGAAGTGGCATGAACAGATTTCAGGGTTTCAGACATGAGAGGTAGGCTGAGAGGGACCTCTTTCGAGAAGTGTGTCGCCTGAAGATAAAACTCGTGTACGGTCAGGTCGCCGCGGAAAAACCGTCTGGGCCCCATTTCTGACTGCTGTGCTGACTGAGGAAAACAAATACGGCTACCGGTAGTAAACAGGAGCTCATGTGACAGCTCGTGAAGATAATTATGTCAAAAGATGCTTGAATTTACTTTACTTACTGCCAGTGCACTCACTTCCTCCCAGACACCACAGTGACGGAGGTCTGGGGTGAAGTGATTGAGATGTGGTTTTGTTTAGGTGCCAAGCAGTGCCCCAGGACAATATTTCTCCTACTCAATCACCAAGGAGATATTGTGAAAATTTTACTGCTTATTCCGGGAAATCTAATCATGGTTCTTTTCCCACAGTTGGTTGCCAAGAACTTCACAAACACCTTGTTTCTTTCCTCTGAATTCCTCCATGGAGATTATTTTAGAAAAAAGAAAAGGTGATATTAGCAACCTCGTTGTCTTTATTTGCTTGCAAAGAAGTTGGATGAACAAGCAGGAATATTCTGACAACTGTGTGTGGGAAAAAAAAAAAAAAAATTGGATAGCCTAAGTAGACCCAGTAAAGGAGAGCTGACAAAAACTAGCCTCAGGACATGCTTTCTCAGTTTTTCCTGTCACATGTCTACATGTCAACAGATTATGCCTTCACTCTTGAAACTTGTGGGTCAAAAAGATTGCTGTCAGCTTTTACCTTTAAGAGAATATGCAGTATAATGGAAACTGTAGCCTAAAGCCTGATATTCAAAGTGGTGAAAAGATAGTAAAGAAATGAAAGACAGTAAAAGAGAAACTTGGTTTCACAGTTTACATCGCTCTTCCTCTAAGCTATTTCTTTAGTTATAGGATTTTTGAAAGACTTTTTAGTCATCAAGCTAATTTTTATCTCTGATTAACCTGAGTATATACAAAAAAATAATGATTTTGGTTATTAAGGGATATCAAATCAACTTGGCTATTAATGTCCATAAATCATTTGCAATAACCTGTAGCAAGTTTTTTAAATTCACTCCTAAAGTTTTAAAATGGTTTTGAAACATCGCCCCAACTATTAGATAAATGGCTCCTTCTCATCTGTTGAATTTCGGTGCTGAATGATGGTAATTTTTCAGTTTATCATCAGACGGGTTCTACTTATAGGATATTTTTATTCTACAGCTCTGGCAGTCATCAAGCCAGACTGAACTTGTAAAAAATTTGGTTGATCTTTAATGTATGATTTAACAATGAATGAAGTGTAATTACTTTTTCACATAGACAAAGGTTGCTTTAGTAGCTTTTAATTATATTTGGTTTTATTTCATTTTTGTTTTTTTGTTTTTTATTTAAATTTGGAAAAAGCCAAAAGAAACTCGTAAAACGGGCAAATACATTTTTTATGCGGCTATGCAACTGAAAATTTGAAGTAAGTATTTTTTATTTTTACTTGTGCATTGCTCAAAGACCACGGACTTCACTGAGCTTCCTCGTCATAATTTGTACAAAAAATAATAATAATTTAGATCATTATAAAGATAAATTTTATCTAAGGTTATTAATGTGAAACTGTGACGAGAACTGCAAAGTAAATGAAATGCACAAAATATAGTGACATACGAAAAGCATGTGGATGGATAGGATATAACTCTGTTTCTAAACAATAGTGTGGAAAGCTTAATAGATTCCCATAATTTTGTCATAGATAATTACTAACAAGACGTGATGACGAAGATAAGTTAAAAAAAAATAAAAATGTAAAACGACGATTTTTTTTTCTAGTTCGAGTGAGACCTCTTCGTTTTTGTTTAGATCTCTGTCAGTTTCCGCTTTCTCATTTCCGTACACAAAAGCTCTGCTGATGACGTGTACACACTGCTTCGTCGTTAGCTGGCTAGCTTAGCCACCTGTCAGAGTACAAGGGATAAAATAAAAAGGATAGGAATACAACAAAGGACACAAGGCGTTTCAGCGAATCCATAAAAATGGAGACGCTTTACCACCAGACCAACAAGTGAGTGTAATGACAGCTTCTGTGAAAACTGTGCCGACTCTGTTAGCTGACTTAGCTTTGTATTGTAACTAACCTAGCAACCTAATTAACGGTCCAGTTTCAAAGGAAACTCATTGACAAAATACATATAACTTTGAAAATGTCTTTAGCGTGTGTTGGTACGGTAATGAAAAATACATCACTTAGGTTGGTATTTTAATATTTCAGTTTCTGTTCAATTAAACGCTGTATTTGCATTGGATTAGGCAAATCCAGGAGGTGCAGTCTCAAATGGGAAACCTGGAAAGGACAGACCGCGAATCAGTTCACTGTGAGTATGATCACGACGACGGTTAAATTCAGTTTCGCCTATAAATTTTGTTCTGATTCAGACAACAGAGAAGTGTTGTTGCCACCTCCTTATCTAAAAGTTCTCCGTACAAGTTCCTTGTGGTAGCGCCTCGTTAATGTTTTGGATACGCTGGTAGAGGTTAGTGCCCAGATGACGGGTTGTTTTCTGTGGATGGTGCCCGTCACATCAGCTCTGGGTCGAGACAGGAAGCAGTAGGGTGGGAGCCAGTCTATCCACCTCCTCAGTCCCTTCACACTTCACAAACTATGACATCAACTTACATTTTCTCCTGAAAGAGGATGTAAGAAAAATAAATAAAAGCAAAAGCACACAAAACAAAACAAAAACATTAACAACTACAAAAATTGACCTGATTTCAAGAATATATTTTTAAAAGTTTTTTTTAGTTGTTGTTGACATATATATATCACACAGCAATATTTAGTTTTTTCACAATGCAGAACCACCCACTTTACTCATTGGAAATAAAAATCGGCTTCTTGTTTTGTTTTTTTACCTGTCCCTGTTTCCCTCCTGGCTGGGTCAGAAAGCTATATCAGCTATTTTAAAAATTGCTACTGAATATAAGTTAAAACAATAAATAAAGAGTATAAATCCAATGATAATACCCATTACAATGTAAAAAGTGACTGAAATTTGTGTGTAGTGATCATTAATGTTTTCATCTATTTTCTTTCTTCTAATGTTTTTTTTTCTCTCAATTTAAAGTGTTAGAGAATGAACTACAGGCTAGAATCGACCAGATCTTCACTCATCTGGAACGCCTCGAGATCCTGGCCAGTAAAGAACCACCAAACCGCCGCCAGAACGCCAAACTGTGAGTGTTGAGTGATTCAACTGCTGGTTGCCGTAAAAAGGCCCAAATCTGACAGCGTAAGCTGTATCTCATAAAGGCACAGGGTGGATGCAGAAGACAAAAACAGCTCTGTGCTGCCCTGTGGCGACGTGGCTCTATGAAAACATTTCCTCTGAAGCCCCGTCATCGTCAGCGTTCCAGCTGCGTCGGGCAGAGATTCGTCTCTGGCTTGGGTAAACAGGCCCTAGGGGACAGTGTTCGCCATGAGCTTTCCTCTGATCCCAGCAGGTCTCTAGGAAGAGCTAGGTGAAGGATAAGGATGGGCCTGGGAGAGACTCTTTACACATTTGAGCTCCAAAAGAATTCTCCTTTATCCAGAAACTATGAATTTCAGGATGATGTGATGGAATAAACAGCATAATATTTCATGAATTTAATTTTAATACTTTTCCAAAGCCACTCACCATGAATGTTAGTGTCTTAAAATAGTTATTGAAATAGTTACAGATGCAGAAGATGGTTAAAAAAAAAAAAGTAAAGTGTGATAGGAACTGAATTGAGTTCTTTGTACAATCTAGTGTGTTGTTTCTAAAAAAAATAAATAAATAAATAATAAAAAAAAGGATTTCTTGCGTTGCTTTTCCATCAGACGAGTGGATCAGTTGAAGTACGATGTTCAGCACCTGCGGACCGCTCTCCAAAACTTCCAGCATAGACGCTACACCAGAGAAGCCCAGGACAGAGAGAGGGAGGAACTCCTGAGCCGCACCTTCACCACAAATGTAAGCTGCACGTGCCTGAATACAGCCTCACATTCAAACTTCAAAGTGTAACATTTGAAGTTTAGTGAAGACTAGGAGTTCAGTTGGATTATCACTAACATTATTATTTTTTCTCCATTGAGGACATGTAGGGTTTTGCAAAGCCTTAAACCTTTTCGCATTTTGTCACAGTACAAACCACAAACCGTCATTCAAGTTTCATTTTGGCAATTGTGAAGCAGGAGATAAAATATACGTGAAGCGTAAGCTGCCATCAATCTACACTGCTTCACATGTACGCCAAAAAATATGTTGGTGTTGTCTGGTTGAAGCATAAAAATCAGTTCTGCACTTTTCAGATTTTTATTTCTAAAAAAAAAACCTTTCAAATCCATACTTAATCTTTTCATGTCACAGTTATGCGTTATTTTGTGCTACTCTGTCATATGAAATACCAATGAAGTATGAAAATTGCGGTTGTAAATACAGAAGTATAAATACAGCAGGTGAAGGTATTTTAATAGAGTGATATGATTTCTCTAGTTAAATATAGCGTAGTTAAAAAAATATATATATTTTAACAGGATGCAGACACCTCCATCCACATAGACGAGACCATACAGTTAAACACGAGCCTGCACAACGCACACCGAGGCATGGACGACCTCCTGGGCAGCGGCAGCAGCATCCTCAATGGCCTCAGAGATCAAAGGTCAACTCTCAAGGTGTGTGCTAATCAACAAAATCGATTCTCTGAGCTAGCTTAAATGTTTTAACATTTAACCCATCTAGTTATATCTAAGGAGGAAGCTAATTATATCCTTGGCCCAGTTTCTGCTGTCCATAGTAATTATGTCATTGTTACCAAGGGTATTCTGAGCGGGTGGGTGAGTCCTCGTTTCCAGGGAGGAGATGGGCTTCCTGGCTTTGGCTTCAGCCTCTTCTTATCAGGGTGTGACTGTTGACCAGCACTCTCAGCCAGGCAGTCCAGACATGAGAAACTCCTGACAGTGGTGGAGTCAGGGAGGCGCTTGGCCCTCTCCCAAACTCTAGACGAATTAGTGCTGATAATGAACAATGCGCTGCGGCTTTACAGCTGTTGAAGTCATTACATGTGATAATTGTTGCTGTCATTAACTGGCTTTTTTGTTTTTTTTTCTTGGCTCCACAGGGGACGCACAAGAAGATGCTGGATGTAGCCAACATGTTGGGCCTCTCTAACACAGTCATGAGACTAATAGAAAGACGAGCCACCCAGGATAAGTTCATCATGATTGGAGGCATGTTGTTGACCTGCGTCTTCATGTTCCTCGTCATCAGATACCTGGGCTGACCACGCCTAGGTAGTCGATCAGATGTGGACATTTCATGAAAACATCATCCCACAGGATATGAAATTTAAAGTGATTTTAATAAAAGGTGCCATTGTTTTCTTGTTTACTTTCAATAAACTCACCACTTTACTTTGGATACATGTTAAACGGTTAGGCTGAAGAAGTTCTTATCCAGACAGTATTTTATAGTGTGGAACTTTTCTGTTGATCAGTTGGACTCTTCTTCAAACTGCTCCTGTTCTTTTTCTTTCAGATTCCTAAAATGTCCATCAATGTATGATTGAAAACAAGTCTGAATGTGTAAAAACATTTATTTCATTCTGTGAATGTTTTATTACCCGTAAAGTAATCTGACATCCACAGATTCTTGATGTTCAGAGTTGAATAGTTTGATTTCCCTGCCCAGCACAACAGTACTATTAAAATGTGTTGAAAATGACACCCGTGGGCAACTACAATGCTAAGCAGTTTGCTTAAACCATGAGTTACAATACCTGACAATAGGAAATCACCACTTAATGAGGATGTCTATTCATCTTAAGTTTAGAAATATTAATCATGTATTATTGATGTACTATTTAAGCTTTGTAAAATGTCAATTTTTGTTAGATCAAGTACAGGAAAATTTCTCCCATCTCTGAAGTTAAATTTCATTTAACTTTATGTTAAATTTCATTCAATATAAAATGATTAAAATACCTAAACTTTAACTTTGTCCACTTTTATATTGGAGTTCAGGTAAGAGCATCTCTTACCTGTAGATATTCATTGCCCATCTTTCATGGCTGCCTGTAAGATAGCATGTCATCTTTATCTATTTGACTGAACCACCACTAATTATATGCTGTAACTTGTACTTGTTGAAAAGATTTCAGGTTTACCATTATTTATACTTAATTCTCCACTTGGAAACAATTTTAGGCGTTATAGGATTCAGTTTCATGTTATTTTTAACGGATTTTAATGTGACTAGGGCGCCATCTGCTGTTTCCTGCTGGTACCTGCAGAATGATTTGGTAATCTTGTCCAGATGGGACTGTGAAAAGAACTGTAATAATGCAATCAAAACTAAACCATGAAAGAGAGAGAAAAAACAAACAAACAAACACATGGACTCAAAGTTTTATTTGTTGAAACAGTTGTTTTTAAAAATACAAGAGTCAACTTTTGTTTTTTTTGACAGATAACTTGTCTGGGATCCCAGCCATCCTCAGCAGGAACATTTTAAGAACCAACCTTGATAAAACGCATATCCATGTTGTAACTAACTTGTAATTTCGTCTGCTTTAGCAACAGCAGTGTCAACCTTTTCAGAATGTTAATAGGTTAATCTACAGCATTTTTATTTACAAAATTACAGAAAAAAGCCAAACAAAGCTCTTCTTCTGAAGAGCATTTGGAAAATAATTTAAAAATAAAAATACAATTATTGCAGTATACTACAATCTTATTGTTACATGATGCCAAAGCACCACCCCAATGTACAGATTTCAGTGCAATTCATTCACACGTACCCTCCAATGGGAAAACGGGAGCTTTGCGTCAGAGTATTAGAGATGCTAAAACCTCTGCCACATTTATGCAAATTTAGAGGACTTCTTTTGTGTCATACCAGTTTAGACACCATAGTTATTTCATAGTCATCAGTGGCTGGCTTCTTCACATTACACACTGAAATATGTACAAACTACAGCAACACAAATTATTTTGAGACCAAGAATTCAATAAAGAGCAGGTAGTTATATGGGGAAAAGTGTCACATCATTAAGTCCATCACAAAAACAGAGGTGAAGCTGTTAGTTTCTGTAACAAAATCTATGTCCTGTCTCATGATCCTCTATAAAATCTCAACCATTATGGATCTCCTTGGATGCCAAACTTGGCAAAGATTATGACCGCATAAATGAGAAAAACAAAACAAAAAAAACAAAACTCCAGTGGTTAGTGAGGTTGGGAATGCAAACCCAATTGGTTTATAAGACAATCTCAACAGAATGTCTCATTACATCTATGAACCTGCCTTTAAAACAGGAAACATCACTGAAAAAGAAAATAAAAAATCCAAACCAATATAAAAAAAACCCTAGTGTCACCGTTTTTAACCAACACAGGCTGCAATATGTAATGACCCCTTTAGTCCGAGTGTAAAACTGTGGTTTTACAACATGTCTGACTTCCTATACACTGATGCAAAGACTTCATCCCCATCCCTAAATCAAGATCGTCACAGCCCTCTGTCAGCGTTCCGAGTGTTTAAATCCTGTTTTGTATCCATCGTCACTCAAGAGCCGTGGTTAGGCGGGTGTTGGAGGTCCTGTCCTGAGAATATTGGGTGCAGAAGTGGGTGTAGCTGGAGAGCCGCCGCTGCAGCAGCCTGGGACGGCCGATGTGCGAATAGTGTTGGGTAGAGGGCTGTGTGCGGGACGTGGTGGAGTGCCAAGGGTGTGTGGTGAAGTGCAGAAGCAGGGATAATATGAATAGGCTGACCAGAGAGGAAGGCTGTTGGGTGGGCAGGAATTAGCCCCGCATGTCCCAGAGAGTGTCCCAAAGAATGACCAAGAGAGGGGCCCAATGGGGACAGGGAGATGGGAGTAAGGTGGTGCTGGGGAATGTGATGCACCTGTGCCAGCTGGGCATGTGCAGGGTGAGGATGGTGGGCATGCGCGGGGTGGATGCCCATCGCGGCAGCGGTGGCTGCGTGGTGCTGCAGGATGGCGTGTTGGACAGTGGTGATGGATGTGCCGGAGGCGACAGAGACGGTTGGCTGCTGAATGTGGATCTGCTGCAGGGCTGGTGGAGGGGGCGCCGGGGCTAAGTTAGCAGCTGCTGCGGCAGCGGCCGCGGCGGCAGCAGCCGAGGGGAAGGCTTTGACCTGCTTGGCCAGAAGCTGCTGCTGAATGTGTTGCTGCGCCGCCTGTTGCAGCTTGCTGTACTTCTCCATCTCCTCTGGCGTGAACGTGATTGGCTGACTCTCCAATGGCGCCAGGCCATCCTCCTCTGCCTCGATGCCATCCTCCTCCAGACTGGAAGGGTGGTAAGCGGGGTAACCATGCACCGGCTGCTGTTGCTGCATTTCAGGCATGATGGACTCCATCATGGGGTTCTGGGAGGGGTCTTGACCTGGCTCTGCTTGATACTGGGGCATAATCATGGAAGGATCTTGTTCAAACAGTGGCTGTGGTTCTTGGTGTACTTGCTCCTCTGTAGCTGACTGCTGCTGTGTCTCTTCCTGTGTCGCTGTATTCTGCTGCACCTCCTCGACCTTCTGCACTGGTGGCGCTGGAGGTGGTGGTGGAGGGGGGAACTCCCTTATAGGTTCTACTAGGATAACCTCTCCATCTGCTTCAGAACCCTTCCCCGTTCCTGATTTCTCTCCCTCATCGGGTCTCGTTAGGGGAATCAACGGTTTCTTCCCTGCTTGCAGCTTACCAAAGAGGGGCAACATGGCTTTGCTTCCCAGGGCTGGCGGTAATTTAGGACCAAAGTAACCCTGTGGTGGATCCTTAATCTTAATCCCAGATTTCGTTCCGGAGGCAGAATCCTCTGAACTTTTCTTGGACTGAACCCTCTCAAGCAGCTGACGCGCTGTGAGCATGTTCTTGTGTTCCCCTGCATCACGAGACCCGACCGGCCTCAAAGTCTGGGAAGTGGATGTGTGGGTGCTCCGGTTGAGGCTTCGCGATGACGTGCGGGGAGACTGTGAGCGATAGATCCGAGAGCGGTTGAAGTCTCTGCGATGTGTGTCGCTGTCCGCCCGTCCCCTGGCGCTCCGTCGGTGAGGCGAGGCTTTGTTGGAACTGGAGGAGCGACTCGCTGAGCTTCGGCTCCGGCTATAGCTGCGTCTCCAGGATCTTGTGCTGGTGCTGCGGCTCCAGCTGCTGGAGCTTCTGGAGCTGCTGTGGTGGTGCCGCCGGTGCCGCTTCCTCCTGCTGTAGCTGCGAGAACGAGAGCGGGAATCGTCCGAGGATGAAGAGGAGTACTGATGCCTTCTGGATCGCCTGCGACCTCGACTGCCCCGCCGCTCATACTCGGAGTCAGATGAACGTTTAGAGCGCCTCCGCCGGCGGCCTTCCGTGCTGTAGTCACTGTAGCTGTCGGAGTAACTGCGGCTGCGATGACTGTAGGCGCTACTTCTCGCTGAGGAGCGCCCAGAACTGCTGGAGTAGGAGCGACTGCGGGAGGCTTGGCCACGATGGCGCCGCCGACTGCTGCCGCGTCGTTCTCCCCGCCTTGATGAGCGGCTGTGGGACCGTCTGGACTCTTCGCTGTGGTGGCGCCGCTGCTCTCGTGGGCTGGACCTGTGATGACGTGAATGCTGGGTGTTGGCGCCGCCTTCCTCCTCGCTCTCACTGCTGGGTGGCCTACCGTGAGCTGGACTTTTCTGAGCAGAGGTAGAACACGACGCGTTTTGCGAGCTGCTCGAGTCCGTTTTTTGTCTTTTAGAGTTACCGTGGTCTTCTGAGGTGTTGCTCTTGTCGTTATTTTTTCCACTTCCTCCGTGTTCTGCTCCAGATTTAGAAGGCACTTCCTTTGCAGCGCGTTTCCTTTTACCCGGCTCCGCTCCTGTTGTTCCTCCAGCTGTGGACTGAACAGAGGAACCAGCAGCTTTATCTTCTGACTTTGGCTTAACTTTTTCTTTGTCATCACCTGCCACCTCTTCTTGATCTTGAGCTTTGTTTTTGCTCTTTTTCCGTTTGTGTTTCTTCTTCTTTTTAGGCTTTTCTTGCGTTGCCTCCGTATTCTCTTCAGCATCCCCAGCTGCATCTTTTTCTTTTCCTTTGCGTTTTGAATGTTTTCCCGATTTCTTATGCTTCTTTTTCTTCTTTTTCTTTTTCGTGCCACTACTGGCAGTCGTGGGTTTTTGCTCATCAGGTCCTGGCTGGCTGGGATCGTCCTTCATCTCAGGTGTCTCTTTATCAGTGCATGCGTCAGGTTCGGCTTCAGCGGCTTCAGCCGTTGAAGCTGCTACAACTTGTCCTTTGTCATCAGCCTCTTCACCAGGCTTGAGGGACTTTGCTGATTTCCCACCGCGTAGTCCTTTATTTCTTGAAAGCTTAAAGTCAAAGTAGAGAGGATTACAGCTGTAGGATAGTGAAGGTTGAGCTTTTGTAAATTCAAGAAGCTCCGTAGGCCACTGCAAAGTGGTACTTTCATCTTTGCTCAGGACAGGGAAGAAGGGACCGGTTGGGATTTTTGGACCAGTGTTTGTATCGAGTGTGCTCTGTGTGTTCTCTGCTTTCTGAGTAGGAGAAGTGGGAGCAGTTGAAACTGTCTCTTGCTCACAAGACGAGATATTGTCCTCCGTCTTCACTTTAGGCGATAAAGGAGGTGGTTCTGGTTCAGTTGCTGATACAGCCTCACCTTGTTCTTGTTCAGTTTTACACTCAGTTTCTTTGGACTCTGTGTGATCAGAGCTTTCTTCAGCCTTTTGAACTTCCTCCACTTCCTCTTCATCCTCATCATCTTTGCTCTGGCACTGCTCAGAAGCCTTCATGAACAACAAAAACTGGAAGTTGGGCTTTACACGACAATGAGCTGGCGGGACGTAATGGTAGTACTGTGGTTCTTGTCCAGAAAATCCTTCATCCTTTTTCATCATCATCTTAAGTTTGTTTAAAGTCGAGGCCAAGGAGCCACCATCGTCAGGCTGCTGGATATCTTCTGCCCCAGCTGCGCCACCTTTCTCCCCTCCTTCATCTCCTTCAGGTGCTCTTCTGGGACTCTCTGTGCTGCACCCAGATGTCTCCTCTTGTCCTCCAGCCTTTTCCCCTTCCTGATTCTCCTCTTCCTCCACAGCCTCCTCACCAGGATCAGCAAACACAGCCGCTGCCGTCTCCAGCTTGACTGGGGCTTTCTTTGCAAAAGAGAATGATACGCTGACTTTAGATGAGCCGGTAGGAGTTGGGGATGAGGATGAGGATGTGTTCTTCCCCAGAGAAAAATTAAAAGTTGGGCTGGGCTTCGGGGAAGATTGGCCAGTTTTCTCTGATGGTGAACCCTCAAGGATGGAATCTGTAAAAATGGGGTTCTCAAGTGGAACGCCGTCCCCATCTCCTTCTTTCTCCCCGTCAACAGCGACTGTGGTTGTTTTGAACATGGGGCCACTTCCAGGAGTACTAAAAAGCAAGATAAAAATCATTTGAAACACAGATTCAATGACTCAAGGACAGCAGGGGGCACTGTGGTGATATGATCATACCGGTCCTGTTTGTCCTGTTTCCTCTGCTCAGCCAACTCGTGCAGCCGACGCAGCATCTTCTCTTGCTTCTTTCCGTCTTTCCGAGAACGGGAGGAGACGTTGCGAGCAAACTCTCTCTGCTTCAGCTCTTTTAACCTCTGCATCATATTAAAAAGGACATGCATTAGATTGTTTCAGTCATTCCTTTTCACATGTGTGGCAACTGAATGCGCTAAACTTTACTGGAGAATCTTCTCTGATCAGATTTTTTTTCTTTATGTCGTATTTTCACGTTTGTGTCATGATCAGATGGTAATAAAAGTAGAGCAAAATGTTACGTATATCCACTTTCCATCACATTTAAAGAGATGTATTGAGTAACCCCTGAAAACTGCTACTTTATCTTACTGATGAACAATTTTGCTTCAGAGTAAAAAAAAAAAAGTACCTGTTTGTGGGCATGGTCGTACGAGTTAATGTGGTTGTCAAATTCCTGGTGTTTAGTGTACTGCTTGTCACAAAGCTCGCAGTAGAAATTTGCCCTCAGGTCTTCCAGAGCTTTTGCGATAGCTTTCTCTTTTTCCACCTGGTCCTGAATTTGGTAAGAAACACTTGTCACTTTCAAGAAGATCAGAAAACACACAAGCGATCATCTTTTTTAATGAATGTTAAATCATAAAAAAAAGAAAAGAAAAAAAAGGACCTTACCTTGTATTTTTGCCGCAGCTCTTCTGTATCCTCTTTTTCCACTTCAAGCACTCTCCGCTTCTCTGTGGCATCCTCTGCATAGTCCAGCTAAAAGGACAAACACAGAGATTCCAGCACCTCCAGAAAACAGTCTGAGAGTCAACAGTAGTCTGCCATCTTATAAGTTTGACGAAGTCATGCAAGTGACTAATGGTATGGAGCTAATTTTCGTTGCTGCGTAGTCTCCAAAACATGCCGACTTCTCTATATTTCTAATGTAGGAAAGACATAATAAATTTTAAGTCTGTCTTTAATTGTGCAAATGCAGATGAAACAAAGGCCAAACATAACCCAGGGTTGGAGGTGACATTTAAAAAATGCCGTTGATGCAGACAGAAGGATGCAACCATCTACATATTTACTGAAGGAGTCAAATAATGGGCTAAAATCACCATCAGTAGGTCAAAACTGAGCAAAACTAAAGATCGGAAATAGGCCACTAGAACGTTTCCCGCCCCCCAACCCTGGTGTTTAAAGATAAATTTGATGACTTTTTTTTTTTTATCTCCAAACAGAATCTCTGAGGACAAATAACACGAGGCATGCAATACAGTAAGCAATTAGCACTGACAAATCTGGAATAATAATTTACAAAGAGCTCCTCTTGCATCTGCTGGACTCTGTAAGACTGCTGAGCTTTAGTCAATGTTAGCTCATATGTGCATGGTGCTCATTGGGATTTGTAGTTTTTTGTTGTCATATAAAAGGATTTGATGCTTCAGATTTAGGTGTCAGAATGAGATTTGCAATTGAGGACAGAACAAAATAACAAGTGACCTAGTTTATTCAGATGACTCGCAGCAAAGCAGCTGATGTTGTTTCTCAGTTTTTTCAACAGATTGGAATGAGAATCAACAGCAGCATGTTGGTTTGGGATCAGCTACAGCAGGACATGAGATTCTAATCAATCTTACACCATTAACCACTGATGTCATGGTTATTATTAATTTCCCTCAACAACTTATAAGTATAAACATGAACATTAAACAGGGTCAAATGGACAACTTCAGCATCTTACCTCCATCTCCATTCGGCCCATCCCCATGACATCATATTTAAGAACAATGGGCACAGGGTCGGTGCGTCCTGAGGCAAAAGAGACAGAGAAGACTAGTTGAGTTTTTGAGATGCAGACCAAACACCAACTCGAAGACAGCCTGCTTTTAGAGCATAGGGTGCTGGGGTTAGAGAATTTTTGCCTTGAAAGTGCAAAGAGACCAGAAAGCTACAGTGAACCAAACACCAGCCATTCTCACAGCTTACTACAGCCAACTCCTGAACAAACGTGACCTATATTGTTTCAATGTGGCTGTTGGTTTGTATAGTAGGCACCGTAGGTGGATTAGTCTTTGTAGCTTTGATAAATTTCTGTTGGATTAAATAAAGACAAGGCCTTTATTTACACTGAAGTGGCACCTCCTCCCCCCTCCCTGTCTTAAAGTCCTGTTAAACCAGAAAGAAACGTTTATAAGGAAGTGATGTACCCATATATGGCATTGGGCAAGATTGCAACAGAAGCCTTCATCCGTAAATCCTTCATGGGAGAGGAACTCTTAAGAATATTAAGCCAATTGCTTCATCTATAAACAGGACTGTCCATAGCAAACACCTTTTACTGTCATGAGGTACAAAGCAGTTTGATTTTCCCAGGCCCGCTTTTTGTTCTCCATCGTCAAAATATTAATTTCCTATCCATTTAAGTTAAACTACTACGTAAGCTGTGAAAAGAGCTAGAACAGAAGGAAATTAACTTTAGAAAAATAAAACCAAAAGACAACCAAAACAGAATGAAACATTATAGATATGAAATATTTAAAAATCAAAACTACTTTAGAGATTGACACAAATTGCTTAATCCACTTATAATCAGCCAAACAAAGCAGAGAGAATGTAAAAAATAAAAAAAATAAAAATAAAGACACAAGCACTGAACTACAGCAGAGTGACGTCACAGGCCAGGTGTCGCCATGTTGACAGTGCAAGGGAAGGGGATACTTACCTGGTAAAACATGAGGGGATGAGAAGGAGGAGGAAAGGGGAGGAAAGATAGATAGGTAGAAAGAAAGACAGGGGAATCTCAAAAGAAAAAAGCAGAAAAAGAATTTGGACTAGTCTGCTGCTCCTGATGCCAGCCAGATACAAAAACCAATCTTACTGATGGCGACTTTAATTCAGTTTGGTTTCAGTTTTTTTTCCCCTCCAATATATTCACAATTGTTTCTTTCCCCTCCAGATTGCTAGGCATGCCATTGGGGTTATTAAAAATATGACCCTGGATGGCTTTGTTCCAAATTGAAATGCATGCCTCTAAAATGAAAGGGAAGTAGATTCCTTGTTAAACTGAGGAAGGTAAGAGACGTTTGATGTAATTAAGCATCATTCTTGCGCTCGCCTTAGGTAATTAAGTCAGAACAGCCCAATGACTTATTTGTTCTGAAATCGCTGATGCATCGACATTGTAACATGTCTCTGCCTGCCTGGACTTTCAGTCCCACTGCAGTGTCTCTTAGTTTAGACGGGTTTATACCAGTATCTTCCTCTTACCTCATGGTTCTCGGTGCCTTATTTAAATGGAGGAATTAAGAGGGAACGGCTGTTTGGGTAACACTGAGAACACAAGTCTACTGAAAGATGTGTGGTTTCGCAGTCTTTCACAAACAGCATCAGAGCAGTGAAGGAAAAACAAAAAAGTCTGGTCTGTTAGCCAGCCACTGCAGTGGTCTGTCCGAACTGAGTCACAAGCAAGGCCCAGAACTGAAGATTCATGACCGATTACAATCGTCCCAAACTATCACCAGTCCTTCTACACAGTGACAATACCTCCAGCATTACCCCATTCCAGTGGAAAACAAAAAGGACCAGACAAAAAACAATGTGCAGCTAAAATCACAAGGTGTGAATCACAAGGTTAAAAAAAACTGAAAACAAAATGACAATGTTCTAAGAGTAATACAGATGCATGGTAATATACAAGCAGCAGAATGAGGACTAGGACAGAGAGAATTGAAAGCCTATTTGTGCTCTGATGAGAGGAAAATGAAAATAATGGGAGGAATTAAAACAAACAAAAAAAAAACAAATAAAACAATTCAATTGGGGGATAAAATAACATTTACCACTAAGTTTACCATCAGCACAACATGGGCAGGATCAAATCGCTGTAAAAAAGAAACACCAATTGGTTAAGCAGGAAGATTGAGGCACACAGAGAAGGGCAGGTGGGGTTGGGTGTGTGGTAATGGGGCTTCAGGGCGTTTATTACCAGAGGGCCTTCCGTGTGTCACCGCCCACCCCCACCCACCTCGTCCCTTTACTCAGGGCTAGGTGCTTACAGGAATCTCCTCTCACCACTAATTCAAACCGCTTGTCCAAGTCCCCAGGCCCCTAAAGTGATGTTGTTGTGCATTTTGACGGAGAATGTAACCGAAGAAACCAGACTACCATCCCCTAAACCTAAGCTTTTCCACTACTGAATGCTGTGACCAGTAACTTTCATTTATTCGTTTTACAGTTCAACAAGTTGCCTTTAAAATAAAATTGTATTTTTTATTACATGGAGAGGTGTAATGCATACCAAAAACCAGGCAGCATAAAACACAGAAAAACACTAAAATCTACCTAGAATTGGTAGATTCTGGTTCAGCTTATAGGAAGTCCTATGTTACTGGTCATCAACAACCTGTAGGGAAAAAGCAGCTACAGTACGTCAAACAACGTATCCTATGTATGCCTATTAAGACATATTTACCCTTTTACAAAGAGATTACCAGATGACTCTCCCCCAACTTAGAATAAGTATTGAGTACATTTAGGCACGGGCCAGAAGGACATGCTCACAAGACGATAAGCTGGGGAAAAATACAATTGTTCCACTGCAAAACTGTATTAACTTAAATATATAAAATAAATATGAGCCGTTTAAAAAAAAAAATTGGCAATGTGGTATTTGTTTGCTCATATGACAGTGACAGCGAAGCAGGGCAAGACTGTGGGGTGTTTAACTGAAGCAGAGAAGCAATGTCAGAGTGATCACACCAGTTGCCATAACAGCAATATTCATGTTAGATATTGACTCAAATTTTTAATATCGCTGCATCTATAAGTGAAACAGAATACAACAAGCATATACTACCTTATGCATTCGGCTATCAGCTCAGGCAGCCAGTCTGCAGAAATCTTAACAGAGGTACTGCTTCTAACTTGCTGTTGTGGAAAAAAATTATTTCCAAGCACTGCCAGGTGAAATCACTCAGTCAGGTGTATTCTTATTAGAATTATTATTAAAACATAAGCGGAATAGTTTCACATCATAACTGACTTTAGTTGATTAAAAATATGTTCATACATCTTCATTTTTCTTTTTTGTAAGCAAGGGGATAAAGTGCAAAAGCCAGCTGCTCAGCAGTGTGCAGCAGAATGTGGAAGATGGAAGGCAGCACTGGTTAGTCTCAATCAAGCATGTGCCAGTTCTGACAACATGAACAATGTTTTCTATAACAGGGCTCCTTTTGAACAATAAGCATCTCTGAAGGAAACGCCTGCCTGTTGTGAGCCAACTCTTGCAGATGTAGTAGGTTTACTACATACAACTAACTACAGAGTTAATATAAAAGTGCTACAGAAGTATTAAGTAAAAAATAAATACTGTTTATATTCATTTATGCAGGTTCTTAATCTTAAAGCTCTAAGGGTTCAAGTCGCTCCTCCCTGATTCGCCATGTGAGGTAGCCACAGATCCGCTATTTTAGCTTGAGGAAATGATTCACTGATAAAATACAGTTTGTGTGACAAGCTGGTAGTTTAATGTAAAAGCTTAAATTCCAAGCATCTCCTCGGCTCAGATGTATAAACCCTGTTCCTCCACCATCATTGTTATAAAAAGTATTGTATGGAGAGATTTTCAACAGATTTTATGCGTAGGTGCTGTTGTCAATGTCTCACCACACCTGTCATTTTGCACTGACTTCATTTCTGAAAGCTCAGCTATGCAGGACATTGCCGTCTCCACTTGTAATTTATAAATGACCAGATGCAGCTCGTCTTTGTGGTATTTTGGCCATTTATATCAGATTTTCTGAGGCGTTCTCTGGTAAGGACTTTAAACAACAAAAACTCTCTGAAGGAAAAGTAATTATAACTTGCTCTTAAGAACATTGACCTCAACAATAACTGACCCGTGCCTAAATCAACTGTCTTAAAATATGATGAATGCTTCCAGGGAAGACCACAATTTTCCCCCTCTAAGCTTTTTGCTTTGCCTACGCTCGTCAGCCCAGTAAGGACCTCTCCTCAAGGTCCTTCGTCCTGGCTAGTCTACAGCCAGCAAGCTCAGTCTGGGATGTGCTTAACCCCAAAACAAATAAAAACATAAAACATAGGAACGTACCTGAAAGAATAGCCAGCAAAGCTTTGAGCAGTGTTTAGAGTCATTTCTGCAATGCCATAGGTGTAATGGAGGATCTAAAACAACAACTATGGATCAGGTTTTTTTGTTTGTTGTTTTTTTTAGCTTCACATTGTTTTTATTTAATGAATATTGTGATTCTGCATCCTACCTCCAACACTGCTTAAAGCCTCTGGTAAGTAAGAGATTGAGGCAAGCAGGAGTGCACCTCTGGACAAACATGCTGTGCAGGAGGGGCAAAGAAACGGGGGGAGGATGGAAGTCTGTACCATGGGGACAGAGACACTCGGAGTGTAAAAAGGTGGAGAGGTTTTCCCTGTAAGTCGACTCTATTGCCCGGTAAGTAGCAGACACACATACATCTCAGTCCCACATAATGATCACGCACATACAAACACGACTTTCACTGTTTTAGAGGTAGAAACAGGTAAACAAGCAGAGGAGGGAAACTTTTCTACACGGCAAGCCATTCAGAGTCTGAGCCGTGGTTACAGCCAATCAGATTACTTTAACAGCAGCCACGGAAACTCAAAGAGGGGGGAAAACAAAAATCTAAAAATATGTGGAGATGATGATTCTAGGGGATGTGAATCATGAATCATGGGTTCCTAAATCTAACTTGATTTCACATGGATCTTGATTGTTGGTACAAATCGAAGCATTTTCTCTTAAGCAGATTGAAATAAAGGTTTAGTGATTATGAAGCAAAGAGGAAGAAGCTGACCGAGGCCATTAGCCTATGATACACTGTAAAAGGAGTGTTACACTTAGGTCAACTGCAGAGTGGGAGAAAGAAAACACACCCACACATGCATACTGACATAGAGAAGGGATCCAACAAACCTTACCTAAAAGGGGCAAAAAAGGGACAAAAGAAGAACAAGAACAAAGTCAATACAGTGAAAAAAACGTAAAGAGGGGACAATGCTTTAACTTCAAATGTCAACAACCGTCTCTTCTGGCAAGGAGGACAGGAAAGAGGAGGAAGATTACCATGATTATCCAGCATACTTCAATGAGATGTGATGCTGTGATTAGTATGGGAGCTTACTCACAAGTTGGAGAGGACAGCGGTCTCTAAGCGGGGCCACTAATTCCTACACAACAACTGGACACAATTTGCTGCAGTCTCATCTGCCCACAATGTAGGATGCTTACATAACCACGTGAGTTCTGCCAGAGGCACAAACAAGAGCACAGTCATCCCCTGCGATGTGTTCCCTCCTCCACACAAAGCTCATCTTATCACTTCAAATATATTGTTACTCGGCTCTTCAAGGCCAGATGGAAATAAACATGGATGGAATTTTTTTTTCCTCTCTCTGCTGTGCTGTTGGCCTCAATGCACTTGTCAGCTTGCCCAGAACGAAACAGCTTCCAGGTCTAATCCGTTCACTTGCCCCAGTCATGCTGAAAATACCTTTGAGACGACACAAGAAACTAAGGCTATATATGTACATCAACAAAAAGTAGTTGGGCAGCAACAAGACAACAACCCCACTCAACCAGACAATAGGCTTCCCTGTGGTGTCTTGAGAAGATCTCAGTTACAATGTCAGTCTTCATTCGATTTAAACACACTCCTGCTTGTAAAAAATAAAAATCACTTTTTTTTGGACTAATACCAACTTTTTCTGAGCAAACATTTAGGTAAATGTTTACCTGACAATAACAGGCTGTAGAACCAGCAAATAATGTCTCACAATATCAAACAATTAGTTCATTTAAACCAGTAAACTTCTCTGTGGAGGATATTCTTCTGAACTGTTTTAATGTGGCAATATTTTGAGCTCATGTGGGATTTTTTTCTGACAGTGTGAGCTGGGTTTCTAATAGAACATTTAGAACAGATGTTGCTGGTGGACATTTTAGGGAGAACAAAAGTTGAAATTTTGCAACAAATTATGATGGATGGCTGAGAAAAGACCAATGATTTGGAATAAAACCAGATGTAGTGGAGAGGGTAGATAAGATAAAAAAACAAAAAAAATAGAGGCCCAATTAGGCATTAAGATGGATGATTGGCATTTGGGTACGGTGCCAAGCTGAATCCTTTTGAGGTAAATTTCTAAGATCAGTGATTATTTCTTAAAAAAAAAAAAAAAAAAAAAACTGTTGCACTCTGGAAAAAAATGGAAGATACTGAGAAATGGAAGTTAAACAACAAAACAAGGAGGGGCTTTGTGAAACATGCCAAGGTTTTGGATCACTGCTACTTATCCTCTGAACCTATGAACACAGCAGGTCTGAGCTAATAATGTAGTATCAAATAGCCAAAACCAACCCACACATTCAAACATCCTAATCTTCAGCCCTTACTCTCGGAATGAGCATCAACTGGCTGCTAAGAATTACCCGGGGAAAGTTACCTTTTTTTTTAACAATTTTATGAAAACTTTGAATTTCAGAATTTACTTGGCATACAAATCTCAAAATTTACCCTATGTGTCAGGTGTTGGAGAAGCAATGCCAATGCAATATGTTGGTTTAATATGCATGACTGAAATGTTGTTTCCATCTTTCATCAGCGTATGATTAGACTGCATAAAAGAGAATAAACGTGACAAACTGCTTTGCATATCGAGTTAAAATGGTTAACTGCATGCATATAATTAAGCGAGAATAGTTTTACTTAGATTAAAACCAACCATCAATGGTACAAAAACAGGCTATGAGAAACCTACAAAATGTCCAATACTACAGAGGTATAGGTTCTGAATATGTTTTAGAAACAAGGAAGTTCTTACTTTTTTGGTCTATTTTTTGGAATAAAGGGATTCTGATGGTTTCACCTGCATGCAGGAGATTTACTTTTGATTGCATAAAAATATAAGGTATTACAGAAGTTGAAGTTGTTTGATAGTGAAGGTGGACGTGCAGCTCAGTGCAGATGAAACAACTACAAAAGGTCCTAATGTGCTGTGTCACATTAATACTAACAACATAAATTATTATTGGTTTTAGTTTTGCGCATGTTAACATACAGTTACCACTACAACCAGCTGGATTGCACACATTTGAGTGGCAGTGTGATACAGCCTCACTTTTAAGCATTTTAAATCTAATCTTCACTTAAATCGCATTTATGGTTTATGTTGGAAAAAATAACTTCATTCTTCAAATACCTTTGTATGTGCTCTATATTAAGCAATCCAAAATGACACTACAGCTAAAGTTTACATGGCAACAACATTAAATGTCTGTTAAAAATGCCAACTCTAACATCTAAGATGACGTCTCATTTGTGGTTTCAGCAAAATATGTGAAAAAGATTTTTCTAAAAAGAAGAAAATCAAAAAATGTGAGAGAACTTTGAACTTTTAGTCTTGTTAAACTGGATGTCAACGTACCAATTTACAATAAAATAAAATAAAAATCACCAAGGATTACTCTCTAACACTTAATCCACTAATAGACTCCATGAATCTTTTCTTCCATCTCCAAATTTAAGGGAACGGAAACTTGAGAGCGACAAAAACAACTGGAATCATGTTTGCTTTGGCCACGATTTTTCCAATCCGGAATCGGGCAAAAGGAAGAGGTCAAAGAAAAGGTGTGAAGAGAAAAATAAATCAGGGAGGGTGTCGTTTAAAACAACAACAAAAAAATAAAAAATGAAAATGTGAGTAGAAAGAAAACAAAAGTAGATAGTGGCTCAGTGCCACCAGCAAATTGAGAACATGAGTGTGCTTTAGAGTGAATCCTTACCCTGCATGGCCTTGCCAAGTCCTTGCCCCAACTTCCATCCATGTTTCTGAAGCAGCCGGTGCCCGATGTTATCCTGGCAGAGAGAAGAGAGGAGAAAAAAACCAAAAATATTCCAATAATAAGAGGAGCTATACCCTGTGGGCATGGATGAAAACATCAAGACAAACAAAACACTCAAATCACACTATCATCATAAGCACAACCACCACCACCATCACCATTATCATTATTGTCATCACCTACAGCGTGTAACAATCAGTGTCCTCCAGCACAAGGAGTGTTAGGGCAGTTGGGGAGAGGGATAAAAAGGCTGGGAGACTTGAGTTGAATGGCAAGATTGCCTCTATGTTAAGTAAATGCATGAGTCTCTGTGTGGTCTGCAACCTACAGGGTTTACTCCTACATCATGAGTGTACTTTCAAAGAAAAAAGATAAAACAAAGGAAGTTTTTCAGGCAAAAAGAAAAACAACTATCATTTATTATCAAGATAAACACATCAAATAACATCCACTATGTAAGAAGTTAGAAGGAGGAGGAGGAAGGAGAGGGCAATATATGTATCGCACGCATACATATATGACACACTACAGCGCAGGATCTTCGTACACAAAGAAAAGCGACACGGAACAGGTATGGAAATCTAGCAATAACAAAATGAAGACCAGAAACTCCAAGCTTGCTGTGATTCCGTAACCATGACAAGGGGAGCACCATGAGACATTCAGCTGTCACAAAAATAGAGCAAAAGAAAAAGACAGAAGTGGAGCTTTTGGGCCTTGGATTACCATTACAAGGCCCAGAGTGGACTGATTATGCATGTGTGAAGGGCTCTGTGGGCGTTCAGATGAAAAGGACAACAGTGTACTTCGAACCCCGTTAGATATACCAAAATGACTGTTGAGCACGTTTTTGGACGCCTCCTGCATTTAGATCATGAATTGTCAGATTCCAGCCATTTTCAGACCAACAATGAGCAACAATTTGGAGATCTGCTGTAACCCATACACAGTTTCACATTTCTGCTCAAGATTCCAATAATATGCATCAGCAATCTCGGTTGGATCCGACAACTGATAATGAGCAAAAGGAGATTGAGAGGCATTCAAAAACATGCACAAGAGCATTTTCTAGTACACTGTGGGGCCACTGAGCAAGTCATGTTATTTCACTAGTATTGGTCAGCGAGGTAACAAAAACATTAAAGTGAAATGCAAGACCATCCCACCACTACACACTACAGTACATCCTCAAGCACATATAAACAAGAAACAATGACATTTCTTTATAAGCAGTGTTTTCTGTTGTGATTATAACTATTCCAAGCTTGTCTAACATTCACCAGAGTGCTGCATTCTATCCAAAAAAAAGAAAAAGAAAAAAAAAACATACAAACCAAACAGAAAGGATATTTATAATCACAAAGAGACTGACGTCGACTTTCACAAACAGAAAGTGAGGGAAAGGAATAAAACTAAAAAAAATAAAAATAAAAAAAAGCATGCAGCTTTTTGTTAAATTGTTTTTAACAAAAAGGGTCGTCGGTGTTAGTAAGCGCACTGTGAGTCTTACACATACAGTGGGGCGGTTGGGGAGGGGGAGCAGAGGACAGGTGAACAAAACTCCAGCTGAGTTAGTATCGGATGGATCAGGCACAGTGAGGGAGGATGGCTCAACAATGCTTGATTAGGTCTCTTTGACAAGAGGTCAGGAAAATTGGCAGAACAGAGCAGGCTGAGCCATGATGATGAAGGTGGGTATTCGGGTGATGGAAGTGAGCTGGGTTTGTAAGAGGTTAGAGCATGTGAAGGGAGTGGTGGCCTCAAACACACGGCACACATCGCATCTCTGTCCACAGTGGTGCATGTGGAGGAAATTCGACTTAATCCTTCGTTTTAAAATCACATATTGTCACCAGCTTTTGCTCTCCTTAATGTATTTCAAGGAGAAAGCTAAGGTTTGCTGTATTATTAGATTATAAAATGCCATACCATGATGACTAGAATAAACAAATCCATGTGACCGATTTGTGCCTCCGGCTATCTAAAGAAATGAGAGTGTCACTTCCTGTTGTCCTGTTATTTTGTCCTCCAATTCATGCTTTTCCAAACCCTGTGTACTCTGACTTAGATCTTTTCCTCCACAGGAAGAGATAAGAATAAAAATTAGTGCTGGACACCACACGGCAGAGAGGAAACAACACATCTAACTTGGCACGACTTGTTAAAGTTTAGCAGTTTTCTATTCTTTCCCGGTTCTGAAAAGCCAAGTGAAGTTTCTGGGAAATATAATTCCCGTCATTCGCTCTGTGTCTCCTAATTATTTGCTAGAGCGTCGACGTGCAGCAACATTACGGATGCCAATATTTAATCGTTTGCAGAGTTGCATATGCTGCTTGAGAGGAAAAGAAAATTAAAATCCACTCAGAACTATGAACTGGGAAATGCCAGACAAATAACAGTCCAGTTAAATAATCTGAAATCTTGTGAATATCAAATCTTATGCCTCATTTCAAATCATTTCTGGAGAATTTAGAAACAAATCAGGTAGAGCAGGCCGGAGGCAGCAAAAGTGTGCACCTATTGACTGTAAACAGCTTAGGTCAAAATGAACTCTATGGAGGTTGGTGGCCAGAGATGACGTGTACGCTGGGTGTTGGGACAGCAGATGAGTGCACCAAAAGAATAGACAGACGGATGAAAGCAACGACGGCGAGTCCAACAGCAGTGCAAGTGGAGTGAAGGCATTTCCATACGAACCTGGCTTTAAAATACTGGGCTGTCAAAAAAACAGTCACACGTGACACAACGTAAGAAACCGACCGAACGCTTTCAACTGCAATTCTGCTAGCTTCTCTAGGTCTTAAAAATACAAATCTCTCTCTGCCTTGAAACAAACATTATACTTATACAAACAGAAAAGGCAGACATTTCAATAAATCCACCAACTGACTGTTAAAAACAGGAGAAAAGGAAAAAATAAACAAAAGGTTAAAACAAAACAAAAATCTACAAGGGGTGGGTTTTTTTATATAAAAGTGTGCAATGTGCTGTCATTGGCACAGTGCATGGCAAAAGATATGAATAAGGGAAGTGATATGCAGGGGACCCCACCTAGAGACCTCAGAGAATGTAGTTATTTAGTGGTTGCTGTTTTTTTTTTACTGGGAAAATATGTGCAATCATCCACCTTCAGGATCGAGAATCTTGGTTACATGTATTCATGCCTAAATCTATATAAATGTTTTACTTTAGAAACAGATCACACATTTGTCATTTCCTAAAAGGCCCAGACAGAAGAGCAGCTGCTTTTGGACAAGCTCTGCTCCTCTTAACTCCTTGCAGTCTCTTTAGTTCAGACATCTGAACATGCTGGTCCGTGTCAGAAGTGACAGGTGAGACGAAGCAAAAAAACAACTGTTTTGGAGTAACAAGCTAAGCGAGTAAAACAGAAGACCTGAGTGCCTTCTGTTTTACCAAGAAAAATAATGTTTAAGATTCTACTATCAAATATGTTGAGAAAATTAAAAAAATAAAATAAAAAAAACACAGAAATGTCTTATTAAAATAACTAATTTACATATAACAATTCAAAAACATACTTACCTTATAAATCTTAAGTCCCAATTTCAAAGATGGGACATGCTTCAGACTATTGCAAATAATGTGATCAATCATCTGTTTTGTTCATTTCTTAATCCCCCCCCCCACTTATTTTATTTAACATTCAAGTATTTGAGGTGAGAATTGGGTTTTTAGTCAACACCATTCAACAATCATAACTTCTGTCCACATGATTAAAGCCTGCGCAAAACGTAAGTATTAAAATGATGCCTTTTCCTGTGTGTGGTTTCATGTTTAAGATGATAAGTCTTTTTAAAAAGAGAAAGTATTTGGTTCAATACTTTCAACAATATCAAGCTCTACAAACTTAAAATGACTCATACAACTATGGCTTAAATAGCATATTGAGCCACAGTAACTGCATGTGTGCATTTAAAACATGTACAGTAACGTCTTGACTTGAATTTAGTTTCTCTGCGGGATTCACAGATGTTTCCTTCCTGTGAGTGTTCATGTTCTGTGGCTCTGAGGATGCCCACTGCATATCGCTGTGGTACCGGGTCAAATAGGAGGGAGGAAGGTGGATGGTAGATTTAAGGGACTGGGGGGAGATAAGAGACAATAAGGAATGAGTCCGAGTTTAAAAAAAAAACAAAAAACAAAAACAACAACAACAACAACACAGAGTGTTGAGAGCACATGGTGCTTAATGCTACCAAGTTAACACATGCAATGCAAAACAGTGTTAGGAGAAAAATAGCAAAGACCAAAAGGGGTAAGACAGGAATTAAAAAAGATCCCAATAAAATACCACAGACCTCTAACTGCCTATAATTCACACACAAATAATGGCAAAGGAGGGGTTCTGAAAAGCTGGGCTGAAGCACTTATGAACAGCTCTCAAGTTATGCATTAGTGGACTAAGAGCTTAAAAGTAAAGAGCTAAGCATTTCTATGCCTCTCTATTTTTTTAAGCCAACTTAAAAATGTTATATTTATCGTTTACTATACCAATTCAAGCATCTCAGATGTTTTTTAGAATCCATTTTACATCTGATACTAAAGAGTGTCGTGTTTTAGAGCACCACAAAATTGTAACAAGAAAGTTGATAGTGGTGATAAGGTGACACTTCCAGCTTCTGTTTTTTTCCACAGATGTGTGAGGAGCTGCGTGGTGCTGCAGCCTGCTCCTCAGCCCCCCTCCACAAATAATAGCGCAGGAGCAAAACAGCTAGGTAAAGCCAGGTGAGCAGGCCACCACTCTCTCTTACTTGTCCTCTTACTTCTCCACCACCCACATGGACAAAATACTGGTTTTGTTTAGGTAGGGACAGTGTTTCATTCTGGAGCTCAGAGTTATGACAAACATGTCCAACTAAAAACAGATACAACAAGATAATGTGTAAATGAAATGGAAGTAGAATTTCATATTTGTACTGCAGTTCCTACAGATTATTAAATAAAAACTCGAGACAAAAGCTTGCAGAAACACCTGCTCACCTTAGCTAGCTTTATTTAGCTCTTCAAAGTTAACTTTTTAATTAGTCTTCAACAATAACTGTATTATAATCCAAAAAAAAATATACATTTAAACTTGACATCCAGGATTGCTGACCCTATCTGACTGCTTCACAAAGTGCATTAAAAATCTTGAGAAAAAGTTTCCTGGTACTTTTGAGGACTTCCGAGTTTGGCCTGCTCACCAAAATGCTTAAGACAGAAAGAAGGGTGGAGAAAGTGAGGAAGACAGAAAAAGAGAGCTGCCTGCGCTATTATCAATATGCCTCTTCAGCGTAAAATGCAGTCCCAGTTGCACAAGCACCATGCCAGCACAGAATGACAGAGGGTACTGTACACCGAATCACTGTGTAGAAGGGAGGGAGCAATAGAGAGAGAGAGAAAGAGAGAGAGAGAGAGAGAGAGGGAGATGGAGAGAGAATAAGATGTCAGGTGTGACAGTCGTGAAACAGAAAGAGAAAAGTAGAGAAAGAAAGATAAAGAAGCGTTACAAAGGACCCTAAAGATAAGGAGTAAGGAAGCAGAGCGTGCAAATACAAACCGGGTCATTGCTGCTTAGCTAATAGGGGGCCAATTCGCTGCAGGAGAGAAATGTCGAACACCCCAAGTTGTGTACAATAAGATAACTGTCCTATAAATACAAATACTATACACTAACACGTACAGTCTAAAAGCTACATAAACAAACACTCAGTCAAACACAAATGTACCCATTCACACCATCTAATGTGCACCCTCTTTTATACAAAGGACATGGAATAAGCACTGCCTTGTTTTGCTAAATAATAATTTCTACTCAATTAAAAAAAAATATTAAACATACAACTTTTCTTAGACTGAAATCTAATGTGGCTTCATTTCTGATAGCAGAATTTCCACATAAAAGTGCTGTGAAATATTCAAATATGTTTATTTTTTCCCCCCAAAATTACTGTTTTAAATTGATGAGCAGCTACAATGTTGAGATAACGGCTAATAAGACAGTGCTTCATCCACTTCATGCTTATAGGTTCATCTCAAGTTTATCTCTGCTAAGATGACTAACGATGACTAATGTGAGACTGTTACGAAGAAAAGAAAATTGATGGTTATCTGTGGGCTGCACATATAACAGGAAGATCTAGGATCTAAATCGTCTTTTTATATGTCAGAAGAAATGAAGTAGGTCGGGGTCATGAGAAGTGGGAGTGAATTAAAGGGTATTAATGGACACTGACGAGTGATTCTACGGGTTAGGTGGCAAGTGTGTTCAAGAAAACACTAGATGCATCTACACAGTATGGAGTAAAGGTGTGGTTCTTATTCCTTCCTGGACCAATCATATCCACTCTCACAGCTGGTCCAATGGTGAGGGACGATGGATGCAACCTTACCGATTCGATAGGCTTGTCCAGGGACGCCTGCTCCAGCTCCAACTGGCCTTCTTCATACTGGTCAAAGTGATTCACACCCTGAGAAATTGAAACACACATTTAACCTTAATAAAAAAAATAAAAACACAGTCATTAGGTTTACTAAAGATAATTTGGTGTTTGACGTACAACAAACTTTAGAGTATTTCATAAATATCTGTCTTGTGATGCAATTTTGAAAAATCCAGTTAGTCACTGATCTCCGAGAGCCGATCCGAGGTTTTGGTTCTTGGCTGCTTTGTGTACAATCATACTGTCAAATATTTCCATGTAATGCATTTGTGTCTGGGATGTGACTTTGGGGTCTCGTCACTCATTAGCGTATATGTGGTCTGCTTAATTATCAGACGGATGAAGGCAACTGCAGCTTTCTTTTGGGACTGAACTGGTTAAATGTCACGTCAACTGTTGGTTTATGGGAGAGGACAGCTACAAAGTGTGTTTCTACTGTTTTAAAATCCTGGAAATCGCATAATATATACAAATTGCGTAAAATTCTGTTTTTATTTCTTCCTTTGCAGTACATTACCTTGCAGTTTCATCACCGACAGCTTTTAGCAGTGAAATGTGCTTGGTAGCATTTCAATTATTTAGTAAAATTATTCATTAAAGTTTTCTGCGAGGAGAAGATTCTCAAGTGGTGGGACTACAGTAGCCATTTGCGGATACATTTTCCAGCGACTCTGCAGTACCAGAAATCTATATAGACATTATTTATTGCCATTAATTCAGATTGAATCAAACACCACATGTACAAAAGTAAAACTTGGGATTATGAGAAGGTGAGACGCAGAGAAGACATGAACCGATTCATGAACAAGTCAATAACTTGCTTCCTTTCTCCCCCATATTTCCTTCTACATTTTACTTAGACCGCATAATGTGCTTTATGTAATGTCATATGCTCTCCACAAAAGCCTCATACTTGTTTCATAATCAATATGACTATGCACATCTACTGCAAAGTTATGAACAGTGTTCGCTTTCCTCTACTGATCAGTACAAGAATAAATAAACATTTCTTGGTAAACATATACTGCTAGAATCTTCTTGGGCTTCCATACCAACTAACAACGTAGGTACCGCCACCGCCATGAGGGGTAAAAAAAAAAAAAAGTATTCTCTGACAGTCAACATCTGCAAGAATTATACATAGCTTAGCATTTTCTGCAGTACATGCTAAAACTGCAACACCCACTGGAAAAGCATAAAGTGGAAAAGCTCTTAGCTGGGCTGTGTAGCAGAGATTAGTTATACCATCTGTGGGTATTTTCCAGATTGCGTTGCTTGGCATCAAGCATCAATCCATGAAGAAACTTTCTGAATGCTGAGCATATGAATGCATTCACTGCAGATCTCACACACAGAGCTTCTCTGTGCTGGGCCTGAGTGATCCTCAACAGAGTCATTCAGACCTCACAGCAATTAGGTTCTCACTGACAAAATAGCTGAAAACACAGTTCTACGGCAAATGGAGTTAGGTGGAAAAACATCACCACAAAGTCATTTGAAAAGCAGGCAACTAAGAATTATAAGTAAGACAAGTACACATTTCAAAACAATTTTAATTACAAACAATTATATCAATTAAGCAAGACCTTGAATCTAGCAGCATAAAAAATTTATTAAATTATAAATGTTATTTTGTATGACCCGACTTCATAGCCATAAAATAATTAAAAACGTGTAAGAAAGGACATTATGTTTTGCTTTGCGTATTGTAGACTGCCTGACAACAATTAAACAAGCAGCAAATAATTCCTACCTACATAAGAATAATTAAAATCTTTGCGAACATTTGATTAGGTGGATATACATTGCAATGTGACATAAGTGACTCAAAAAAAATGCTTAAAATTAATGCAAATGTTTGATGAGAAAGCACCAACTCACAAGAAACACATGACAGTTTTACTGGCCAGAAATGTGTCTAGCTTTGGCTGGGTGTGGCCACAGATCTCAGATAAGACAGAAAAGGACAAATGGCTGAAACATATGCCATGGTGAAACAAAGTTACTCAGCTGTTCCTGCATTTTTTTATATACGTTTTGCATTGTAACAAGATGCCCAGGGAATGTTACAAAAACTCGGTTATTGAGTTTTTGGAGATATTGGTATACATTAAAATAACATTAATACAAAAAACAAAAAGAGCACACCATATCTGGGTTAAGCGTATTTTGTTTTCAGCAAAATGATCATTTCTGCATTTAAAAAAAGTGAAGCTGATCGAGTTTACTCAATAACATTTAGGTAATCTGCCGATTGGTTGCAGTTTCATTCATATAAGCAAAAACAGAAGACTATGCTTGAAATTCATTGTTATGCAGGTATAGAACTTGCTATTTAAAAACCTTAAAGTACAAGCTTGTGGTAATTTAAAACGACTATACCAAAAGATTAAAAGTATGAGGATAATATAACTCTTTAAACATGCACTGTTTACTTTTTGGTTGTCAAAAGGGAACAGCAAGCTCTAGTATAGCTTTATGTTAGCAAAGCTTGCATCGTTAGCATTTTTTCGATAAACAACCAGCATACCCAAGGTCACTAATAAGCAGGTACTTATTCCATATCCATTTTTCCTGGTGAGTGGTTTAAATGGTTCAAATAATAGGAAAGTGACGTGAATAAAACTGGACGTTGGTGACAGGAATAAAGCTCGGAGACGTTTGGAAAACTGATGTCAAAAGAGCCGCAGTGGACTAGCGTTAGCTAAACTAGCTTGCAGTGCTAGCAAGCACCGAATATGCCGAAATGCTCGCAGCTGGTTGTAAAATACTGGATGTTTTTATATCCTTTAAGACCTATCCCATGTTCTAAAATACTCCACCATGCAAAATTCGTTAAAAGTCTCTGGTCTTTTGATGTGCATTACCTGGAAATCACGCTCTTCGTTGAACCTAGAAAATCTGTCGGCCATTTTCTGAACGCAGCTGCAGTTTCTCCTGGTGGTGAGCAAACGATTCACACTGCGGAGGATTTATGTCTCACTTCTGCCCACTACAACATTTCCCTGTCACACAGAGGAAACACGGTCACTAATATCTATACTGACTGTTGGATTATGGTCGTTTTTAGGTCCTGTAAACAGATGCTGATCAACATAATTGACTCATGAATAGACTTGACAATATAAAAACAGAAAAGGGATAGGTTTGGCTATCCAGTGAACAAAAACAGAACAATTGCCCCGAAAGATGTCCAACATGAGCTGATCGCATCCGCTTTTATTACTTCTGAATCTGAAATATCTGAAATATTGAATATGATCAGAATTGAAAAGTACCCAAAAATTGTACTCAAGTATAGTTACACTACTTCAATACATTTTTACTCAAGTAAAAGTAAAAAGTAGCCATCCAGAAATAATAATAACAATAAAAAATATTTCTTAAGACTACTTGAGTACTGAGCAAAACGTCAGATGTAATATTTCAAAATCATCATCATGTCTGTAATTTATTTACATTCCAGATGCTATGAATGTGCTGAACACATAAATCTTAATTCGGTCTCAAATCAAACAAATATAAATCATCTGTAATTGGTACTTGACAGATTTCGTAACAAAGTAGAAATGTAGGCTCAACTCCCAGTAACTAGCATGACAGAATTATTGTCAATAGAAAATATCACACTTTACTTATTGCAATAATAATAAGACAGTTGTGTAGCCTACATTTCAAAAAACAATTGTGGTATGTTTGCCCACATAGCTCACTAACCAGATTGTCAACACTTGACCATCCCTCCGTTTAGCCTGTAAATGAGAAAACATGAGACAGAAGCAGTTTGAAATCTACAGATGTGATGGTTTAATGTCAGTCCCAGAGATGTCTGTAAATTTGCCGATTAATATAAACACAAATTGTTTTTAACGCAATTCTTTCAATCGGATTCCTGAAGCTTAGCAAAATCAATTATAATCATGAGTCCATACATGCTTTTACATAATGCCTCCATCTTGTGTCAAATCAATGCTATTACATATAATAGTTTTCTTTCTTTACTTTCTCTCTCTATATATTTTTTATTTATTTATTGCCACTGTAGTATGGAAGCCCATTTCCGCCACTCTGTTAAAAAAATAAAAAATAATTATCTCATAATAATGAGATAATATCTCATTATAATGAGATACTATCTCGTAATAATGAGATACTATCTCATTATAACGAGATACTATCTCGTAATAATGAGATAGTATCTCGTAA
>NW_006800033.1:1989667-1990260 GCF_000485575.1 Poecilia formosa
AAAAAGCATTTGCCTTGGTAGTCCACTATGCGGAAGGCTGTTCACACCCAACGGTCAATTTCTGACCAGATATTTACATTGTTGTCATGGGTTTGCAGAGAGTTTGACAAAGAAAAGAGATGTGCCAGCGAGTCTATGATTTCTGACACCCTCACATCAAGCTGTAGTATTAGTGTTGTTTTACTTCTATCTAAAAACATTGTACATTTACTGCCTTGGACGTTTTATATGGTTTAGCACTTAATGCATGCTAGTAAAGATAACAGTAACAAAAGGCAAGGCAAGGCAAGTGCACTTGTATAGTACAATTCATGCACAAGGTAATTTATGGTCCTTTACAGGAAGAACAAAGGAACAGAGATTAGAAAAAACATGTTAGATAAGATAAAAATTAAGTCTTGCATTAAATTATAAAAAACATTATACACACATAAAAGAAGGAAACATTTCTGGTCTTTAGGCTCAAAGAGTTTAATTCAGATTTGCTTTCTTATCCAGATATTCTGATTCATCCACTGATAGATATTTTCAAAACACTTGACGATTGTAGCGGATTATGCTCATATATATATATATATTTATATATATATATA